>NW_026644750.1:0-129378 GCF_030020395.1 Manis pentadactyla
AGATAGATAGATGACAGATGATCGATAGATTATACACATGATAGAAGACAGGAAGCTAGATAGATGGATAGATAAATAGAGATGATAGAGAGATAGAAAGAAGGATATATAGAAAGATAGATAGATATACAGACAGACAGAGCGATAGATAGATACAGATACATATCGATTGACACAAAGCTGTTGCTCATAACCAGGAGATGAATGGTGAAATCACATAGCTAAACTACAAACAAAAAGGAAGAATGAAATCCAGTTTACAAAGTGCAGTAAGCAGCCATAAGAAGAAAACAAATCCTACCATTTGCAATGACGTGGATGGAGCTAGACAGTAGTATGTTCAGAAAAATAGGTCAGGCGGAGAAAGACAATATCAAATGATATCACTCATGTGTGGAGTATAACAACAAAGAGAAACTGAAGGAAAAAAACAGCAGGATACTCACAGAACCCGAGAGTTGACTAAAAGTTGCCAAAGGGAAAAGGACTGCACAGCGTGGTTCTGAAGGGAGGGATATGTGTGGGGAGAAAGATTGGGGGCATTAGGATTACCATGTATATTGCATGGGGTCACGCGGGACATGGGGAGTGCTGTACAACACAGAGAAGACTAGTAGAGGTTATATAGCATCTTAGTACTCCATGATTGACAGCGACTGTATCGGTGTCTTTGAAGGGGTACATGCTGAAGGGGTTTAAAGCATCCAACTATGCTGATGGACAGCGACTTTAAGAGGTTTTTGCTGGTGGACTTGGATAAGGGGGAGAATAGTAAACATAATGTTCTTCACGTGATTGTAGATTAATGATAACAAAAAAAATTTTTTAAGTGCAATAAGGGCACAGCACTGAATCATCAGAATGAAAGTTCAGGCTCTCAGTGCTGCAAACAAAAGACACAGGGTTAAAAGAACGGATGAAAACTCAAGAAACCTACGTGCTTCCTTACAGGAGACTCACTTGAGATACAAGGACAAAGACAAACTACAAGCTGAAGGTGTGGGGACAAGTACCCTACACGAGTGAAACTGAAAAACAAACAATCAAACAAATGGATTCTGTTTGAGCCCCCAGAGACAGTCAGTAGAAAATAGCACTATCTGGCCACCGTGAATTCTTTTTGTTTGTTTTCAGCAAGGCCCAGCCATAGATTTAGTGGTGGAGCAACGTCCTTCTCATTTTCTCTCACCTCAACAACTGGGTTGCTGAAATAATAAGAATCTGGGCCTTTGAAATCTGTGGGTTTTATGATCTTCACGAATGTGAAGTAATAACCACCTAAAGAGGGAAGTTTGGACACTCAAATAAATATGTCACTCCACAATACACTCTTAGCTCCCAACTGCTCCTGTCTAGAAATTGGTGTTCCTTTTTATTTGACCCTCCATCCTATCAGTGGTGTTCACATAGATGTCCTTCAAACATGGTGGTGAGCAAAGCAACAATTTTACGTTTCTGTCGTCCACAGGCCCAGAGGAAGGATACTTGTGGTCTTCAGGGAGCACTTAGTGAATGAATGTGGCTATATACAGACAGGAAGTGAGAAGGAGATGAAAGAGGACAGAGGATAGAGACACGGGTTCAAGTCCCTGCACAACCATTTCCTGGTTTTGTAGGTACACTCGGCCGACACGACCTGCAAGTGTCTCGGTGAACCCAGTGCTCTCCCTACAGCCTAGTTACCTTGCAGGATTTTTGGAAGCATAATGTAGGAAAGTGACATAGGATATGTGGTTACCTGTTCTGTACACAAGGACAGATGGGCAGACAGAAAGATGATTGATTGATTGATTGATTGATTGATTGATTGATAGACAGACAGATAGATAGATATAGGTTCATATCGATTAACACAAAGCTATTGCTCATAACCTTGAGAGCAATGGTTGAAGCACATAGCAAACTACAAACGAAAAAGAAGAATAAAATCCAGTTTAAAAAGTGCAGTAAGCAGCCATAAGAAGAAAACAAATCCTATCATTGGCAATAACTTGGATGGAGCTAGAGGGTATTATGCTCAGTCAAATAGGCCAGTCGGAGAAATACATGTACCAAATGATTTAACTCATGTGTGGAGTACGATAACAAAGAAAAACTGAAGGAAGAAACAGCAGCATATACACAGTACCCGAGAGTGGACTAAGAGTTACCAAAGAGAAAGGGACTGGGTAGTGTTTGTGGGAAGGGATTGATAAGGGCGGGGAAAAAGAATGGGGGCATTAGGATTAGCATGAATAATGTGTAGGGTGAAGGGTCATTGGGAGGGCTATACAACACAGAGAAGACAAGTAGTGATTCTAGAGCATCTTACGACACGCTGACGGACAGCGACTGAAACTGGGATTTGGCGAGGACTTGGTGAAGGGGTTAGACTAGTTAACATATTGTTCTGCATGTGATTGTATATTAATGAGAACAAAAAAAATTTCAAAGTGCAGTAAGAGCCTAGCTATCAAATATCAGAATAAAAGTACAGGCTTTCACTGCTCCAATCAAAAGACACAGGGTTAGAAGAACTGATGAAAACTCAAGATCACCTAAGTGCTCCCTTACTGGAGACTCACTTGTGATCCAAGGACACAGACAAACTACAAGCTGAAGGGGCGGGGACAGGTACCCTATACAAGTGAATCTTTGAAACAAAGAAACAAATGGATTCTGTTTGAGACCCCAGAGACAGTCACTAGAAAATAGTCCTACCTAGCCACCGTGAATTCCTTTTGTTTGGTATCAGCAGTGCCCAGGTATAGATTTAGTGGTACTGCAATGTCCTTCTCATTTTTCTCACATCAACAAATGAATTGCTGTAATAATATGCGTCTGGGCTTTTGAAATCACTGGGTTTTATGATATCCACGATTGTAAAGAAGTAATAACCACATAAAGAGGGAAGTTTGGACACTCAACCAAACACGTCTCTCCACAACACACACTTTGCTCCCAAATGCTCCTGTCTAGAAATAGGTGTTCCTTTTTATTTGTCCCTCCTCCTATCAGTGGTGAACATGCCAATGTCCCTCAAACATGGTGGTGAGTAAAGCACCAAGTATACTTTTCTGTCTACAACAGGCCTAGAGGAAGTATAATTGGGGTCTTCAGTGAGGACTTAGTCAATGAATGTGGCTAAATACAGTTAGCAAGCGAGAAGGAGGTTTAAGAGGACAGAGGACAGAGATACGGGTTCAAGTCCCTGCACCACCATTTACTGGTTTTGTAAGCACACGCGGCTGATTCGATCTGCAATTGTCTCAGTGAGCCCAGTGCTCTCCCTACGGCCTAGGACCTTGCAATGTTTTTGAAAGCATAATGTAGGGAAGTGACATAGTTGATGTAGTTAACTGTTCTGTACATAAGGATAGATGGACAGACAGAAAGAAGATTGTTTCATAGACAGACAGATAGATAGATGACAGATGATCGATAGATTATACACATGATAGAAGACAGGAAGCTAGATAGATGGATAGATAAATAGAGATGATAGAGAGATAGAAAGAAGGATATATAGAAAGATAGAGAGATATACAGACAGACAGAGCGATAGATAGATACAGATACATATCGATTGACACAAAGCTGTTGCTCATAACCAGGAGATGAATGGTGAAATCACATAGCTAAACTACAAACAAAAAGGAAGAATGAAATCCAGTTTACAAAGTGCAGTAAGCAGCCATAAGAAGAAAACAAATCCTACCATTTGCAATGACGTGGATGGAGCTAGACAGTAGTATGTTCAGAAAAATAGGTCAGGCGGAGAAAGACAATATCAAATGATATCACTCATGTGTGGAGTATAACAACAAAGAGAAACTGAAGGAAAAAAACAGCAGGATACTCACAGAACCCGAGAGTTGACTAAAAGTTGCCAAAGGGAAAAGGACTGCACAGCGTGGTTCTGAAGGGAGGGATAAGTGTGGGGAGAAAGATTGGGGGCATTAGGATTACCATGTATATTGCGTGGGGTCGCGCGGGACATGGGGAGTGCTGTACAACACAGAGAAGACTAGTAGAGGTTATATAGCATCTTACTACTCCATGATTGACAGCGACTGTATCGGTGTCTTTGAAGGGGTACATGCTGAAGGGGTTTAAAGCATCCAACTATGCTGATGGACAGCGACTTTAAGAGGTTTTTGCTGGTGGACTTGGATAAGGGGGAGAATAGTAAACATAATGTTCTTCACGTGATTGTAGATTAATGATAACAAAAAAAATTTTTTAAGTGCAATAAGGGCACAGCACTGAATCATCAGAATGAAAGTTCAGGCTCTCAGTGCTGCAAACAAAAGACACAGGGTTAAAAGAACGGATGAAAACTCAAGAAACCTACGTGCTTCCTTACAGGAGACTCACTTGAGATACAAGGACAAAGACAAACTACAAGCTGAAGGTGTGGGGACAAGTACCCTACACGAGTGAAACTGAAAAACAAACAATCAAACAAATGGATTCTGTTTGAGCCCCCAGAGACAGTCAGTAGAAAATAGCACTATCTGGCCACCGTGAATTCTTTTTGTTTGTTTTCAGCAAGGCCCAGCCATAGATTTAGTGGTGGAGCAACGTCCTTCTCATTTTCTCTCACCTCAACAACTGGGTTGCTGAAATAATAAGAATCTGGGCCTTTGAAATCTGTGGGTTTTATGATCTTCACGAATGTGAAGTAATAACCACCTAAAGAGGGAAGTTTGGACACTCAAATAAATATGTCACTCCACAATACACTCTTAGCTCCCAACTGCTCCTGTCTAGAAATTGGTGTTCCTTTTTATTTGACCCTCCATCCTATCAGTGGTGTTCACATAGATGTCCTTCAAACATGGTGGTGAGCAAAGCAACAATTTTACGTTTCTGTCGTCCACAGGCCCAGAGGAAGGATACTTGTGGTCTTCAGGGAGCACTTAGTGAATGAATGTGGCTATATACAGACAGGAAGTGAGAAGGAGATGAAAGAGGACAGAGGATAGAGACACGGGTTCAAGTCCCTGCACAACCATTTCCTGGTTTTGTAGGTACACTCGGCCGACACGACCTGCAAGTGTCTCGGTGAACCCAGTGCTCTCCCTACAGCCTAGTTAACTTGCAGGATTTTCGGAAGCATAATGTAGGAAAGTGACATAGGATATGTGGTTACCTGTTCTGTACACAAGGACAGATGGGCAGACAGAAAGATGATTGATTGATTGATTGATTGATTGATAGACAGACAGATAGATAGATATAGGTTCATATCGATTAACACAAAGCTATTGCTCATAACCTTGAGAGCAATGGTTGAAGCACATAGCAAACTACAAACGAAAAAGAAGAATAAAATCCAGTTTAAAAAGTGCAGTAAGCAGCCATAAGAAGAAAACAAATCCTATCATTGGCAATAACTTGGATGGAGCTAGAGGGTATTATGCTCAGTCAAATAGGCCAGTCGGAGAAATACATGTACCAAATGATTTAACTCATGTGTGGAGTACGATAACAAAGAAAAACTGAAGGAAGAAACAGCAGCATATACACAGTACCCGAGAGTGGACTAAGAGTTACCAAAGAGAAAGGGACTGGGTAGTGTTTGTGGGAAGGGATTGATAAGGGCGGGGAAAAAGAATGGGGGCATTAGGATTAGCATGAATAATGTGTAGGGTGAAGGGTCATTGGGAGGGCTATACAACACAGAGAAGACAAGTAGTGATTCTAGAGCATCTTACGACACGCTGACGGACAGCGACTGAAACTGGGATTTGGCGAGGACTTGGTGAAGGGGTTAGACTAGTTAACATATTGTTCTGCATGTGATTGTATATTAATGAGAACAAAAAAAATTTCAAAGTGCAGTAAGAGCCTAGCTATCAAATATCAGAATAAAAGTACAGGCTTTCACTGCTCCAATCAAAAGACACAGGGTTAGAAGAACTGATGAAAACTCAAGATCACCTAAGTGCTCCCTTACTGGAGACTCACTTGTGATCCAAGGACACAGACAAACTACAAGCTGAAGGGGCGGGGACAGGTACCCTATACAAGTGAATCTTTGAAACAAAGAAACAAATGGATTCTGTTTGAGACCCCAGAGACAGTCACTAGAAAATAGTCCTACCTAGCCACCGTGAATTCCTTTTGTTTGGTATCAGCAGTGCCCAGGTATAGATTTAGTGGTACTGCAATGTCCTTCTCATTTTTCTCACATCAACAAATGAATTGCTGTAATAATATGCGTCTGGGCTTTTGAAATCACTGGGTTTTATGATATCCACGATTGTAAAGAAGTAATAACCACATAAAGAGGGAAGTTTGGACACTCAACCAAACACGTCTCTCCACAACACACACTTTGCTCCCAAATGCTCCTGTCTAGAAATAGGTGTTCCTTTTTATTTGTCCCTCCTCCTATCAGTGGTGAACATGCCAATGTCCCTCAAACATGGTGGTGAGTAAAGCACCAAGTATACTTTTCTGTCTACAACAGGCCTAGAGGAAGTATAATTGGGGTCTTCAGTGAGGACTTAGTCAATGAATGTGGCTAAATACAGTTAGCAAGCGAGAAGGAGGTTTAAGAGGACAGAGGACAGAGATACGGGTTCAAGTCCCTGCACCACCATTTACTGGTTTTGTAAGCACACGCGGCTGATTCGATCTGCAATTGTCTCAGTGAGCCCAGTGCTCTCCCTACGGCCTAGGACCTTGCAATGTTTTTGAAAGCATAATGTAGGGAAGTGACATAGTTGATGTAGTTAACTGTTCTGTACATAAGGATAGATGGACAGACAGAAAGAAGATTGTTTCATAGACAGACAGATAGATAGATGACAGATGATCGATAGATTATACACATGATAGAAGACAGGAAGCTAGATAGATGGATAGATAAATAGAGATGATAGAGAGATAGAAAGAAGGATATATAGAAAGATAGAGAGATATACAGACAGACAGAGCGATAGATAGATACAGATACATATCGATTGACACAAAGCTGTTGCTCATAACCAGGAGATGAATGGTGAAATCACATAGCTAAACTACAAACAAAAAGGAAGAATGAAATCCAGTTTACAAAGTGCAGTAAGCAGCCATAAGAAGAAAACAAATCCTACCATTTGCAATGACGTGGATGGAGCTAGACAGTAGTATGTTCAGAAAAATAGGTCAGGCGGAGAAAGACAATATCAAATGATATCACTCATGTGTGGAGTATAACAACAAAGAGAAACTGAAGGAAAAAAACAGCAGGATACTCACAGAACCCGAGAGTTGACTAAAAGTTGCCAAAGGGAAAAGGACTGCACAGCGTGGTTCTGAAGGGAGGGATAAGTGTGGGGAGAAAGATTGGGGGCATTAGGATTACCATGTATATTGCGTGGGGTCGCGCGGGACATGGGGAGTGCTGTACAACACAGAGAAGACTAGTAGAGGTTATATAGCATCTTACTACTCCATGATTGACAGCGACTGTATCGGTGTCTTTGAAGGGGTACATGCTGAAGGGGTTTAAAGCATCCAACTATGCTGATGGACAGCGACTTTAAGAGGTTTTTGCTGGTGGACTTGGATAAGGGGGAGAATAGTAAACATAATGTTCTTCACGTGATTGTAGATTAATGATAACAAAAAAAATTTTTTAAGTGCAATAAGGGCACAGCACTGAATCATCAGAATGAAAGTTCAGGCTCTCAGTGCTGCAAACAAAAGACACAGGGTTAAAAGAACGGATGAAAACTCAAGAAACCTACGTGCTTCCTTACAGGAGACTCACTTGAGATACAAGGACAAAGACAAACTACAAGCTGAAGGTGTGGGGACAAGTACCCTACACGAGTGAAACTGAAAAACAAACAATCAAACAAATGGATTCTGTTTGAGCCCCCAGAGACAGTCAGTAGAAAATAGCACTATCTGGCCACCGTGAATTCTTTTTGTTTGTTTTCAGCAAGGCCCAGCCATAGATTTAGTGGTGGAGCAACGTCCTTCTCATTTTCTCTCACCTCAACAACTGGGTTGCTGAAATAATAAGAATCTGGGCCTTTGAAATCTGTGGGTTTTATGATCTTCACGAATGTGAAGTAATAACCACCTAAAGAGGGAAGTTTGGACACTCAAATAAATATGTCACTCCACAATACACTCTTAGCTCCCAACTGCTCCTGTCTAGAAATTGGTGTTCCTTTTTATTTGACCCTCCATCCTATCAGTGGTGTTCACATAGATGTCCTTCAAACATGGTGGTGAGCAAAGCAACAATTTTACGTTTCTGTCGTCCACAGGCCCAGAGGAAGGATACTTGTGGTCTTCAGGGAGCACTTAGTGAATGAATGTGGCTATATACAGACAGGAAGTGAGAAGGAGATGAAAGAGGACAGAGGATAGAGACACGGGTTCAAGTCCCTGCACAACCATTTCCTGGTTTTGTAGGTACACTCGGCCGACACGACCTGCAAGTGTCTCGGTGAACCCAGTGCTCTCCCTACAGCCTAGTTAACTTGCAGGATTTTCGGAAGCATAATGTAGGAAAGTGACATAGGATATGTGGTTACCTGTTCTGTACACAAGGACAGATGGGCAGACAGAAAGATGATTGATTGATTGATTGATTGATTGATTGATAGACAGACAGATAGATAGATATAGGTTCATATCGATTAACACAAAGCTATTGCTCATAACCTTGAGAGCAATGGTTGAAGCACATAGCAAACTACAAACGAAAAAGAAGAATAAAATCCAGTTTAAAAAGTGCAGTAAGCAGCCATAAGAAGAAAACAAATCCTATCATTGGCAATAACTTGGATGGAGCTAGAGGGTATTATGCTCAGTCAAATAGGCCAGTCGGAGAAATACATGTACCAAATGATTTAACTCATGTGTGGAGTACGATAACAAAGAAAAACTGAAGGAAGAAACAGCAGCATATACACAGTACCCGAGAGTGGACTAAGAGTTACCAAAGAGAAAGGGACTGGGTAGTGTTTGTGGGAAGGGATTGATAAGGGCGGGGAAAAAGAATGGGGGCATTAGGATTAGCATGAATAATGTGTAGGGTGAAGGGTCATTGGGAGGGCTATACAACACAGAGAAGACAAGTAGTGATTCTAGAGCATCTTACGACACGCTGACGGACAGCGACTGAAACTGGGATTTGGCGAGGACTTGGTGAAGGGGTTAGACTAGTTAACATATTGTTCTGCATGTGATTGTATATTAATGAGAACAAAAAAAATTTCAAAGTGCAGTAAGAGCCTAGCTATCAAATATCAGAATAAAAGTACAGGCTTTCACTGCTCCAATCAAAAGACACAGGGTTAGAAGAACTGATGAAAACTCAAGATCACCTAAGTGCTCCCTTACTGGAGACTCACTTGTGATCCAAGGACACAGACAAACTACAAGCTGAAGGGGCGGGGACAGGTACCCTATACAAGTGAATCTTTGAAACAAAGAAACAAATGGATTCTGTTTGAGACCCCAGAGACAGTCACTAGAAAATAGTCCTACCTAGCCACCGTGAATTCCTTTTGTTTGGTATCAGCAGTGCCCAGGTATAGATTTAGTGGTACTGCAATGTCCTTCTCATTTTTCTCACATCAACAAATGAATTGCTGTAATAATATGCGTCTGGGCTTTTGAAATCACTGGGTTTTATGATATCCACGATTGTAAAGAAGTAATAACCACATAAAGAGGGAAGTTTGGACACTCAACCAAACACGTCTCTCCACAACACACACTTTGCTCCCAAATGCTCCTGTCTAGAAATAGGTGTTCCTTTTTATTTGTCCCTCCTCCTATCAGTGGTGAACATGCCAATGTCCCTCAAACATGGTGGTGAGTAAAGCACCAAGTATACTTTTCTGTCTACAACAGGCCTAGAGGAAGTATAATTGGGGTCTTCAGTGAGGACTTAGTCAATGAATGTGGCTAAATACAGTTAGCAAGCGAGAAGGAGGTTTAAGAGGACAGAGGACAGAGATACGGGTTCAAGTCCCTGCACCACCATTTACTGGTTTTGTAAGCACACGCGGCTGATTCGATCTGCAATTGTCTCAGTGAGCCCAGTGCTCTCCCTACGGCCTAGGACCTTGCAATGTTTTTGAAAGCATAATGTAGGGAAGTGACATAGTTGATGTAGTTAACTGTTCTGTACATAAGGATAGATGGACAGACAGAAAGAAGATTGTTTCATAGACAGACAGATAGATAGATGACAGATGATCGATAGATTATACACATGATAGAAGACAGGAAGCTAGATAGATGGATAGATAAATAGAGATGATAGAGAGATAGAAAGAAGGATATATAGAAAGATAGAGAGATATACAGACAGACAGAGCGATAGATAGATACAGATACATATCGATTGACACAAAGCTGTTGCTCATAACCAGGAGATGAATGGTGAAATCACATAGCTAAACTACAAACAAAAAGGAAGAATGAAATCCAGTTTACAAAGTGCAGTAAGCAGCCATAAGAAGAAAACAAATCCTACCATTTGCAATGACGTGGATGGAGCTAGACAGTAGTATGTTCAGAAAAATAGGTCAGGCGGAGAAAGACAATATCAAATGATATCACTCATGTGTGGAGTATAACAACAAAGAGAAACTGAAGGAAAAAAACAGCAGGATACTCACAGAACCCGAGAGTTGACTAAAAGTTGCCAAAGGGAAAAGGACTGCACAGCGTGGTTCTGAAGGGAGGGATAAGTGTGGGGAGAAAGATTGGGGGCATTAGGATTACCATGTATATTGCGTGGGGTCGCGCGGGACATGGGGAGTGCTGTACAACACAGAGAAGACTAGTAGAGGTTATATAGCATCTTAGTACTCCATGATTGACAGCGACTGTATCGGTGTCTTTGAAGGGGTACATGCTGAAGGGGTTTAAAGCATCCAACTATGCTGATGGACAGCGACTTTAAGAGGTTTTTGCTGGTGGACTTGGATAAGGGGGAGAATAGTAAACATAATGTTCTTCACGTGATTGTAGATTAATGATAACAAAAAAAATTTTTTAAGTGCAATAAGGGCACAGCACTGAATCATCAGAATGAAAGTTCAGGCTCTCAGTGCTGCAAACAAAAGACACAGGGTTAAAAGAACGGATGAAAACTCAAGAAACCTACGTGCTTCCTTACAGGAGACTCACTTGAGATACAAGGACAAAGACAAACTACAAGCTGAAGGTGTGGGGACAAGTACCCTACACGAGTGAAACTGAAAAACAAACAATCAAACAAATGGATTCTGTTTGAGCCCCCAGAGACAGTCAGTAGAAAATAGCACTATCTGGCCACCGTGAATTCTTTTTGTTTGTTTTCAGCAAGGCCCAGCCATAGATTTAGTGGTGGAGCAACGTCCTTCTCATTTTCTCTCACCTCAACAACTGGGTTGCTGAAATAATAAGAATCTGGGCCTTTGAAATCTGTGGGTTTTATGATCTTCACGAATGTGAAGTAATAACCACCTAAAGAGGGAAGTTTGGACACTCAAATAAATATGTCACTCCACAATACACTCTTAGCTCCCAACTGCTCCTGTCTAGAAATTGGTGTTCCTTTTTATTTGACCCTCCATCCTATCAGTGGTGTTCACATAGATGTCCTTCAAACATGGTGGTGAGCAAAGCAACAATTTTACGTTTCTGTCGTCCACAGGCCCAGAGGAAGGATACTTGTGGTCTTCAGGGAGCACTTAGTGAATGAATGTGGCTATATACAGACAGGAAGTGAGAAGGAGATGAAAGAGGACAGAGGATAGAGACACGGGTTCAAGTCCCTGCACAACCATTTCCTGGTTTTGTAGGTACACTCGGCCGACACGACCTGCAAGTGTCTCGGTGAACCCAGTGCTCTCCCTACAGCCTAGTTACCTTGCAGGATTTTTGGAAGCATAATGTAGGAAAGTGACATAGGATATGTGGTTACCTGTTCTGTACACAAGGACAGATGGGCAGACAGAAAGATGATTGATTGATTGATTGATTGATTGATTGATTGATAGACAGACAGATAGATAGATATAGGTTCATATCGATTAACACAAAGCTATTGCTCATAACCTTGAGAGCAATGGTTGAAGCACATAGCAAACTACAAACGAAAAAGAAGAATAAAATCCAGTTTAAAAAGTGCAGTAAGCAGCCATAAGAAGAAAACAAATCCTATCATTGGCAATAACTTGGATGGAGCTAGAGGGTATTATGCTCAGTCAAATAGGCCAGTCGGAGAAATACATGTACCAAATGATTTAACTCATGTGTGGAGTACGATAACAAAGAAAAACTGAAGGAAGAAACAGCAGCATATACACAGTACCCGAGAGTGGACTAAGAGTTACCAAAGAGAAAGGGACTGGGTAGTGTTTGTGGGAAGGGATTGATAAGGGCGGGGAAAAAGAATGGGGGCATTAGGATTAGCATGAATAATGTGTAGGGTGAAGGGTCATTGGGAGGGCTATACAACACAGAGAAGACAAGTAGTGATTCTAGAGCATCTTACGACACGCTGACGGACAGCGACTGAAACTGGGATTTGGCGAGGACTTGGTGAAGGGGTTAGACTAGTTAACATATTGTTCTGCATGTGATTGTATATTAATGAGAACAAAAAAAATTTCAAAGTGCAGTAAGAGCCTAGCTATCAAATATCAGAATAAAAGTACAGGCTTTCACTGCTCCAATCAAAAGACACAGGGTTAGAAGAACTGATGAAAACTCAAGATCACCTAAGTGCTCCCTTACTGGAGACTCACTTGTGATCCAAGGACACAGACAAACTACAAGCTGAAGGGGCGGGGACAGGTACCCTATACAAGTGAATCTTTGAAACAAAGAAACAAATGGATTCTGTTTGAGACCCCAGAGACAGTCACTAGAAAATAGTCCTACCTAGCCACCGTGAATTCCTTTTGTTTGGTATCAGCAGTGCCCAGGTATAGATTTAGTGGTACTGCAATGTCCTTCTCATTTTTCTCACATCAACAAATGAATTGCTGTAATAATATGCGTCTGGGCTTTTGAAATCACTGGGTTTTATGATATCCACGATTGTAAAGAAGTAATAACCACATAAAGAGGGAAGTTTGGACACTCAACCAAACACGTCTCTCCACAACACACACTTTGCTCCCAAATGCTCCTGTCTAGAAATAGGTGTTCCTTTTTATTTGTCCCTCCTCCTATCAGTGGTGAACATGCCAATGTCCCTCAAACATGGTGGTGAGTAAAGCACCAAGTATACTTTTCTGTCTACAACAGGCCTAGAGGAAGTATAATTGGGGTCTTCAGTGAGGACTTAGTCAATGAATGTGGCTAAATACAGTTAGCAAGCGAGAAGGAGGTTAAGAGGACAGAGGACAGAGATACGGGTTCAAGTCCCTGCACCACCATTTACTGGTTTTGTAAGCACACGCGGCTGATTCGATCTGCAATTGTCTCAGTGAGCCCAGTGCTCTCCCTACGGCCTAGGACCTTGCAATGTTTTTGAAAGCATAATGTAGGGAAGTGACATAGTTGATGTAGTTAACTGTTCTGTACATAAGGATAGATGGACAGACAGAAAGAAGATTGTTTCATAGACAGACAGATAGATAGATGACAGATGATCGATAGATTATACACATGATAGAAGACAGGAAGCTAGATAGATGGATAGATAAATAGAGATGATAGAGAGATAGAAAGAAGGATATATAGAAAGATAGAGAGATATACAGACAGACAGAGCGATAGATAGATACAGATACATATCGATTGACACAAAGCTGTTGCTCATAACCAGGAGATGAATGGTGAAATCACATAGCTAAACTACAAACAAAAAGGAAGAATGAAATCCAGTTTACAAAGTGCAGTAAGCAGCCATAAGAAGAAAACAAATCCTACCATTTGCAATGACGTGGATGGAGCTAGACAGTAGTATGTTCAGAAAAATAGGTCAGGCGGAGAAAGACAATATCAAATGATATCACTCATGTGTGGAGTATAACAACAAAGAGAAACTGAAGGAAAAAAACAGCAGGATACTCACAGAACCCGAGAGTTGACTAAAAGTTGCCAAAGGGAAAAGGACTGCACAGCGTGGTTCTGAAGGGAGGGATAAGTGTGGGGAGAAAGATTGGGGGCATTAGGATTACCATGTATATTGCGTGGGGTCGCGCGGGACATGGGGAGTGCTGTACAACACAGAGAAGACTAGTAGAGGTTATATAGCATCTTAGTACTCCATGATTGACAGCGACTGTATCGGTGTCTTTGAAGGGGTACATGCTGAAGGGGTATAAAGCATCCAACTATGCTGATGGACAGCGACTTTAAGAGGTTTTTGCTGGTGGACTTGGATAAGGGGGAGAATAGTAAACATAATGTTCTTCACGTGATTGTAGATTAATGATAACAAAAAAAATTTTTTAAGTGCAATAAGGGCACAGCACTGAATCATCAGAATGAAAGTTCAGGCTCTCAGTGCTGCAAACAAAAGACACAGGGTTAAAAGAACGGATGAAAACTCAAGAAACCTACGTGCTTCCTTACAGGAGACTCACTTGAGATCCAAGGACAAAGACAAACTACAAGCTGAAGGTGTGGGGACAAGTACCCTACACGAGTGAAACTGAAAAACAAACAATCAAACAAATGGATTCTGTTTGAGCCCCCAGAGACAGTCAGTAGAAAATAGCACTATCTGGCCACCGTGAATTCTTTTTGTTTGTTTTCAGCAAGGCCCAGCCATAGATTTAGTGGTGGAGCAACGTCCTTCTCATTTTCTCTCACCTCAACAACTGGGTTGCTGAAATAATAAGAATCTGGGCCTTTGAAATCTGTGGGTTTTATGATCTTCACGAATGTGAAGTAATAACCACCTAAAGAGGGAAGTTTGGACACTCAAATAAATATGTCACTCCACAATACACTCTTAGCTCCCAACTGCTCCTGTCTAGAAATTGGTGTTCCTTTTTATTTGACCCTCCATCCTATCAGTGGTGTTCACATAGATGTCCTTCAAACATGGTGGTGAGCAAAGCAACAATTTTACGTTTCTGTCGTCCACAGGCCCAGAGGAAGGATACTTGTGGTCTTCAGGGAGCACTTAGTGAATGAATGTGGCTATATACAGACAGGAAGTGAGAAGGAGATGAAAGAGGACAGAGGATAGAGACACGGGTTCAAGTCCCTGCACAACCATTTCCTGGTTTTGTAGGTACACTCGGCCGACACGACCTGCAAGTGTCTCGGTGAACCCAGTGCTCTCCCTACAGCCTAGTTACCTTGCAGGATTTTTGGAAGCATAATGTAGGAAAGTGACATAGGATATGTGGTTACCTGTTCTGTACACAAGGACAGATGGGCAGACAGAAAGATGATTGATTGATTGATTGATTGATTGATTGATAGACAGACAGATAGATAGATATAGGTTCATATCGATTAACACAAAGCTATTGCTCATAACCTTGAGAGCAATGGTTGAAGCACATAGCAAACTACAAACGAAAAAGAAGAATAAAATCCAGTTTAAAAAGTGCAGTAAGCAGCCATAAGAAGAAAACAAATCCTATCATTGGCAATAACTTGGATGGAGCTAGAGGGTATTATGCTCAGTCAAATAGGCCAGTCGGAGAAATACATGTACCAAATGATTTAACTCATGTGTGGAGTACGATAACAAAGAAAAACTGAAGGAAGAAACAGCAGCATATACACAGTACCCGAGAGTGGACTAAGAGTTACCAAAGAGAAAGGGACTGGGTAGTGTTTGTGGGAAGGGATTGATAAGGGCGGGGAAAAAGAATGGGGGCATTAGGATTAGCATGAATAATGTGTAGGGTGAAGGGTCATTGGGATGGCTATACAACACAGAGAAGACAAGTAGTGATTCTAGAGCATCTTACGACACGCTGACGGACAGCGACTGAAACTGGGATTTGGCGAGGACTTGGTGAAGGGGTTAGACTAGTTAACATATTGTTCTGCATGTGATTGTATATTAATGAGAACAAAAAAAATTTCAAAGTGCAGTAAGAGCCTAGCTATCAAATATCAGAATAAAAGTACAGGCTTTCACTGCTCCAATCAAAAGACACAGGGTTAGAAGAACTGATGAAAACTCAAGATCACCTAAGTGCTCCCTTACTGGAGACTCACTTGTGATCCAAGGACACAGACAAACTACAAGCTGAAGGGGCGGGGACAGGTACCCTATACAAGTGAATCTTTGAAACAAAGAAACAAATGGATTCTGTTTGAGACCCCAGAGACAGTCACTAGAAAATAGTCCTACCTAGCCACCGTGAATTCCTTTTGTTTGGTATCAGCAGTGCCCAGGTATAGATTTAGTGGTACTGCAATGTCCTTCTCATTTTTCTCACATCAACAAATGAATTGCTGTAATAATATGCGTCTGGGCTTTTGAAATCACTGGGTTTTATGATATCCACGATTGTAAAGAAGTAATAACCACATAAAGAGGGAAGTTTGGACACTCAACCAAACACGTCTCTCCACAACACACACTTTGCTCCCAAATGCTCCTGTCTAGAAATAGGTGTTCCTTTTTATTTGTCCCTCCTCCTATCAGTGGTGAACATGCCAATGTCCCTCAAACATGGTGGTGAGTAAAGCACCAAGTATACTTTTCTGTCTACAACAGGCCTAGAGGAAGTATAATTGGGGTCTTCAGTGAGGACTTAGTCAATGAATGTGGCTAAATACAGTTAGCAAGCGAGAAGGAGGTTAAGAGGACAGAGGACAGAGATACGGGTTCAAGTCCCTGCACCACCATTTACTGGTTTTGTAAGCACACGCGGCTGATTCGATCTGCAATTGTCTCAGTGAGCCCAGTGCTCTCCCTACGGCCTAGGACCTTGCAATGTTTTTGAAAGCATAATGTAGGGAAGTGACATAGTTGATGTAGTTAACTGTTCTGTACATAAGGATAGATGGACAGACAGAAAGAAGATTGTTTCATAGACAGACAGATAGATAGATGACAGATGATCGATAGATTATACACATGATAGAAGACAGGAAGCTAGATAGATGGATAGATAAATAGAGATGATAGAGAGATAGAAAGAAGGATATATAGAAAGATAGATAGATATACAGACAGACAGAGCGATAGATAGATACAGATACATATCGATTGACACAAAGCTGTTGCTCATAACCAGGAGATGAATGGTGAAATCACATAGCTAAACTACAAACAAAAAGGAAGAATGAAATCCAGTTTACAAAGTGCAGTAAGCAGCCATAAGAAGAAAACAAATCCTACCATTTGCAATGACGTGGATGGAGCTAGACAGTAGTATGTTCAGAAAAATAGGTCAGGCGGAGAAAGACAATATCAAATGATATCACTCATGTGTGGAGTATAACAACAAAGAGAAACTGAAGGAAAAAAACAGCAGGATACTCACAGAACCCGAGAGTTGACTAAAAGTTGCCAAAGGGAAAAGGACTGCACAGCGTGGTTCTGAAGGGAGGGATAAGTGTGGGGAGAAAGATTGGGGGCATTAGGATTACCATGTATATTGCGTGGGGTCGCGCGGGACATGGGGAGTGCTGTACAACACAGAGAAGACTAGTAGAGGTTATATAGCATCTTAGTACTCCATGATTGACAGCGACTGTATCGGTGTCTTTGAAGGGGTAAATGCTGAAGGGGTATAAAGCATCCAACTATGCTGATGGACAGCGACTTTAAGAGGTTTTTGCTGGTGGACTTGGATAAGGGGGAGAATAGTAAACATAATGTTCTTCACGTGATTGTAGATTAATGATAACAAAAAAAATTTTTTAAGTGCAATAAGGGCACAGCACTGAATCATCAGAATGAAAGTTCAGGCTCTCAGTGCTGCAAACAAAAGACACAGGGTTAAAAGAACGGATGAAAACTCAAGAAACCTACGTGCTTCCTTACAGGAGACTCACTTGAGATCCAAGGACAAAGACAAACTACAAGCTGAAGGTGTGGGGACAAGTACCCTACACGAGTGAAACTGAAAAACAAACAATCAAACAAATGGATTCTGTTTGAGCCCCCAGAGACAGTCAGTAGAAAATAGCACTATCTGGCCACCGTGAATTCTTTTTGTTTGTTTTCAGCAAGGCCCAGCCATAGATTTAGTGGTGGAGCAACGTCCTTCTCATTTTCTCTCACCTCAACAACTGGGTTGCTGAAATAATAAGAATCTGGGCCTTTGAAATCTGTGGGTTTTATGATCTTCACGAATGTGAAGTAATAACCACCTAAAGAGGGAAGTTTGGACACTCAAATAAATATGTCACTCCACAATACACTCTTAGCTCCCAACTGCTCCTGTCTAGAAATTGGTGTTCCTTTTTATTTGACCCTCCATCCTATCAGTGGTGTTCACATAGATGTCCTTCAAACATGGTGGTGAGCAAAGCAACAATTTTACGTTTCTGTCGTCCACAGGCCCAGAGGAAGGATACTTGTGGTCTTCAGGGAGCACTTAGTGAATGAATGTGGCTATATACAGACAGGAAGTGAGAAGGAGATGAAAGAGGACAGAGGATAGAGACACGGGTTCAAGTCCCTGCACAACCATTTCCTGGTTTTGTAGGTACACTCGGCCGACACGACCTGCAAGTGTCTCGGTGAACCCAGTGCTCTCCCTACAGCCTAGTTACCTTGCAGGATTTTTGGAAGCATAATGTAGGAAAGTGACATAGGATATGTGGTTACCTGTTCTGTACACAAGGACAGATGGGCAGACAGAAAGATGATTGATTGATTGATTGATTGATTGATTGATAGACAGACAGATAGATAGATATAGGTTCATATCGATTAACACAAAGCTATTGCTCATAACCTTGAGAGCAATGGTTGAAGCACATAGCAAACTACAAACGAAAAAGAAGAATAAAATCCAGTTTAAAAAGTGCAGTAAGCAGCCATAAGAAGAAAACAAATCCTATCATTGGCAATAACTTGGATGGAGCTAGAGGGTATTATGCTCAGTCAAATAGGCCAGTCGGAGAAATACATGTACCAAATGATTTAACTCATGTGTGGAGTACGATAACAAAGAAAAACTGAAGGAAGAAACAGCAGCATATACACAGTACCCGAGAGTGGACTAAGAGTTACCAAAGAGAAAGGGACTGGGTAGTGTTTGTGGGAAGGGATTGATAAGGGCGGGGAAAAAGAATGGGGGCATTAGGATTAGCATGAATAATGTGTAGGGTGAAGGGTCATTGGGAGGGCTATACAACACAGAGAAGACAAGTAGTGATTCTAGAGCATCTTACGACACGCTGACGGACAGCGACTGAAACTGGGATTTGGCGAGGACTTGGTGAAGGGGTTAGACTAGTTAACATATTGTTCTGCATGTGATTGTATATTAATGAGAACAAAAAAAATTTCAAAGTGCAGTAAGAGCTTAGCTATCAAATATCAGAATAAAAGTACAGGCTTTCACTGCTCCAATCAAAAGACACAGGGTTAGAAGAACTGATGAAAACTCAAGATCACCTAAGTGCTCCCTTACTGGAGACTCACTTGTGATCCAAGGACACAGACAAACTACAAGCTGAAGGGGCGGGGACAGGTACCCTATACAAGTGAATCTTTGAAACAAAGAAACAAATGGATTCTGTTTGAGACCCCAGAGACAGTCACTAGAAAATAGTCCTACCTAGCCACCGTGAATTCCTTTTGTTTGGTATCAGCAGTGCCCAGGTATAGATTTAGTGGTACTGCAATGTCCTTCTCATTTTTCTCACATCAACAAATGAATTGCTGTAATAATATGCGTCTGGGCTTTTGAAATCACTGGGTTTTATGATATCCACGATTGTAAAGAAGTAATAACCACATAAAGAGGGAAGTTTGGACACTCAACCAAACACGTCTCTCCACAACACACACTTTGCTCCCAAATGCTCCTGTCTAGAAATAGGTGTTCCTTTTTATTTGTCCCTCCTCCTATCAGTGGTGAACATGCCAATGTCCCTCAAACATGGTGGTGAGTAAAGCACCAAGTATACTTTTCTGTCTACAACAGGCCTAGAGGAAGTATAATTGGGGTCTTCAGTGAGGACTTAGTCAATGAATGTGGCTAAATACAGTTAGCAAGCGAGAAGGAGGTTAAGAGGACAGAGGACAGAGATACGGGTTCAAGTCCCTGCACCACCATTTACTGGTTTTGTAAGCACACGCGGCTGATTCGATCTGCAATTGTCTCAGTGAGCCCAGTGCTCTCCCTACGGCCTAGGACCTTGCAATGTTTTTGAAAGCATAATGTAGGGAAGTGACATAGTTGATGTAGTTAACTGTTCTGTACATAAGGATAGATGGACAGACAGAAAGAAGATTGTTTCATAGACAGACAGATAGATAGATGACAGATGATCGATAGATTATACACATGATAGAAGACAGGAAGCTAGATAGATGGATAGATAAATAGAGATGATAGAGAGATAGAAAGAAGGATATATAGAAAGATAGATAGATATACAGACAGACAGAGCGATAGATAGATACAGATACATATCGATTGACACAAAGCTGTTGCTCATAACCAGGAGATGAATGGTGAAATCACATAGCTAAACTACAAACAAAAAGGAAGAATGAAATCCAGTTTACAAAGTGCAGTAAGCAGCCATAAGAAGAAAACAAATCCTACCATTTGCAATGACGTGGATGGAGCTAGACAGTAGTATGTTCAGAAAAATAGGTCAGGCGGAGAAAGACAATATCAAATGATATCACTCATGTGTGGAGTATAACAACAAAGAGAAACTGAAGGAAAAAAACAGCAGGATACTCACAGAACCCGAGAGTTGACTAAAAGTTGCCAAAGGGAAAAGGACTGCACAGCGTGGTTCTGAAGGGAGGGATAAGTGTGGGGAGAAAGATTGGGGACATTAGGATTACCATGTATATTGCGTGTGGTCGCGCGGGACATGGGGAGTGCTGTACAACACAGAGAAGACTAGTAGAGGTTATATAGCATCTTAGTACTCCATGATTGACAGCGACTGTATCGGTGTCTTTGAAGGGGTACATGCTGAAGGGGTTTAAAGCATCCAACTATGCTGATGGACAGCGACTTTAAGAGGTTTTTGCTGGTGGACTTGGATAAGGGGGAGAATAGTAAACATAATGTTCTTCACGTGATTGTAGATTAATGATAACAAAAAAAATTTTTTAAGTGCAATAAGGGCACAGCACTGAATCATCAGAATGAAAGTTCAGGCTCTCAGTGCTGCAAACAAAAGACACAGGGTTAAAAGAACGGATGAAAACTCAAGAAACCTACGTGCTTCCTTACAGGAGACTCACTTGAGATACAAGGACAAAGACAAACTACAAGCTGAAGGTGTGGGGACAAGTACCCTACACGAGTGAAACTGAAAAACAAACAATCAAACAAATGGATTCTGTTTGAGCCCCCAGAGACAGTCAGTAGAAAATAGCACTATCTGGCCACCGTGAATTCTTTTTGTTTGTTTTCAGCAAGGCCCAGCCATAGATTTAGTGGTGGAGCAACGTCCTTCTCATTTTCTCTCACCTCAACAACTGGGTTGCTGAAATAATAAGAATCTGGGCCTTTGAAATCTGTGGGTTTTATGATCTTCACGAATGTGAAGTAATAACCACCTAAAGAGGGAAGTTTGGACACTCAAATAAATATGTCACTCCACAATACACTCTTAGCTCCCAACTGCTCCTGTCTAGAAATTGGTGTTCCTTTTTATTTGACCCTCCATCCTATCAGTGGTGTTCACATAGATGTCCTTCAAACATGGTGGTGAGCAAAGCAACAATTTTACGTTTCTGTCGTCCACAGGCCCAGAGGAAGGATACTTGTGGTCTTCAGGGAGCACTTAGTGAATGAATGTGGCTATATACAGACAGGAAGTGAGAAGGAGATGAAAGAGGACAGAGGATAGAGACACGGGTTCAAGTCCCTGCACAACCATTTCCTGGTTTTGTAGGTACACTCGGCCGACACGACCTGCAAGTGTCTCGGTGAACCCAGTGCTCTCCCTACAGCCTAGTTACCTTGCAGGATTTTTGGAAGCATAATGTAGGAAAGTGACATAGGATATGTGGTTACCTGTTCTGTACACAAGGAGAGATGGGCAGACAGAAAAATGATTGATTGATTGATTGATTGATTGATTGATAGACAGACAGATAGATAGATATAGGTTCATATCGATTAACACAAAGCTATTGCTCATAACCTTGAGAGCAATGGTTGAAGCACATAGCAAACTACAAACGAAAAAGAAGAATAAAATCCAGTTTAAAAAGTGCAGTAAGCAGCCATAAGAAGAAAACAAATCCTATCATTGGCAATAACTTGGATGGAGCTAGAGGGTATTATGCTCAGTCAAATAGGCCAGTCGGAGAAATACATGTACCAAATGATTTAACTCATGTGTGGAGTACGATAACAAAGAAAAACTGAAGGAAGAAACAGCAGCATATACACAGTACCCGAGAGTGGACTAAGAGTTACCAAAGAGAAAGGGACTGGGTAGTGTTTGTGGGAAGGGATTGATAAGGGCGGGGAAAAAGAATGGGGGCATTAGGATTAGCATGAATAATGTGTAGGGTGAAGGGTCATTGGGAGGGCTATACAACACAGAGAAGACAAGTAGTGATTCTAGAGCATCTTACGACACGCTGACGGACAGCGACTGAAACTGGGATTTGGCGAGGACTTGGTGAAGGGGTTAGACTAGTTAACATATTGTTCTGCATGTGATTGTATATTAATGAGAACAAAAAAAATTTCAAAGTGCAGTAAGAGCCTAGCTATCAAATATCAGAATAAAAGTACAGGCTTTCACTGCTCCAATCAAAAGACACAGGGTTAGAAGAACTGATGAAAACTCAAGATCACCTAAGTGCTCCCTTACTGGAGACTCACTTGTGATCCAAGGACACAGACAAACTACAAGCTGAAGGGGCGGGGACAGGTACCCTATACAAGTGAATCTTTGAAACAAAGAAACAAATGGATTCTGTTTGAGACCCCAGAGACAGTCACTAGAAAATAGTCCTACCTAGCCACCGTGAATTCCTTTTGTTTGGTATCAGCAGTGCCCAGGTATAGATTTAGTGGTACTGCAATGTCCTTCTCATTTTTCTCACATCAACAAATGAATTGCTGTAATAATATGCGTCTGGGCTTTTGAAATCACTGGGTTTTATGATATCCACGATTGTAAAGAAGTAATAACCACATAAAGAGGGAAGTTTGGACACTCAACCAAACACGTCTCTCCACAACACACACTTTGCTCCCAAATGCTCCTGTCTAGAAATAGGTGTTCCTTTTTATTTGTCCCTCCTCCTATCAGTGGTGAACATGCCAATGTCCCTCAAACATGGTGGTGAGTAAAGCACCAAGTATACTTTTCTGTCTACAACAGGCCTAGAGGAAGTATAATTGGGGTCTTCAGTGAGGACTTAGTCAATGAATGTGGCTAAATACAGTTAGCAAGCGAGAAGGAGGTTTAAGAGGACAGAGGACAGAGATACGGGTTCAAGTCCCTGCACCACCATTTACTGGTTTTGTAAGCACACGCGGCTGATTCGATCTGCAATTGTCTCAGTGAGCCCAGTGCTCTCCCTACGGCCTAGGACCTTGCAATGTTTTTGAAAGCATAATGTAGGGAAGTGACATAGTTGATGTAGTTAACTGTTCTGTACATAAGGATAGATGGACAGACAGAAAGAAGATTGTTTCATAGACAGACAGATAGATAGATGACAGATGATCGATAGATTATACACATGATAGAAGACAGGAAGCTAGATAGATGGATAGATAAATAGAGATGATAGATAGAAAGAAGGATATATAGAAAGATAGATAGATATACAGACAGACAGAGCGATAGATAGATACAGATACATATCGATTGACACAAAGCTGTTGCTCATAACCAGGAGATGAATGGTGAAATCACATAGCTAAACTACAAACAAAAAGGAAGAATGAAATCCAGTTTACAAAGTGCAGTAAGCAGCCATAAGAAGAAAACAAATCCTACCATTTGCAATGACGTGGATGGAGCTAGACAGTAGTATGTTCAGAAAAATAGGTCAGGCGGAGAAAGACAATATCAAATGATATCACTCATGTGTGGAGTATAACAACAAAGAGAAACTGAAGGAAAAAAACAGCAGGATACTCACAGAACCCGAGAGTTGACTAAAAGTTGCCAAAGGGAAAAGGACTGCACAGCGTGGTTCTGAAGGGAGGGATATGTGTGGGGAGAAAGATTGGGGGCATTAGGATTACCATGTATATTGCATGGGGTCACGCGGGACATGGGGAGTGCTGTACAACACAGAGAAGACTAGTAGAGGTTATATAGCATCTTAGTACTCCATGATTGACAGCGACTGTATCGGTGTCTTTGAAGGGGTACATGCTGAAGGGGTTTAAAGCATCCAACTATGCTGATGGACAGCGACTTTAAGAGGTTTTTGCTGGTGGACTTGGATAAGGGGGAGAATAGTAAACATAATGTTCTTCACGTGATTGTAGATTAATGATAACAAAAAAAATTTTTTAAGTGCAATAAGGGCACAGCACTGAATCATCAGAATGAAAGTTCAGGCTCTCAGTGCTGCAAACAAAAGACACAGGGTTAAAAGAACGGATGAAAACTCAAGAAACCTACGTGCTTCCTTACAGGAGACTCACTTGAGATACAAGGACAAAGACAAACTACAAGCTGAAGGTGTGGGGACAAGTACCCTACACGAGTGAAACTGAAAAACAAACAATCAAACAAATGGATTCTGTTTGAGCCCCCAGAGACAGTCAGTAGAAAATAGCACTATCTGGCCACCGTGAATTCTTTTTGTTTGTTTTCAGCAAGGCCCAGCCATAGATTTAGTGGTGGAGCAACGTCCTTCTCATTTTCTCTCACCTCAACAACTGGGTTGCTGAAATAATAAGAATCTGGGCCTTTGAAATCTGTGGGTTTTATGATCTTCACGAATGTGAAGTAATAACCACCTAAAGAGGGAAGTTTGGACACTCAAATAAATATGTCACTCCACAATACACTCTTAGCTCCCAACTGCTCCTGTCTAGAAATTGGTGTTCCTTTTTATTTGACCCTCCATCCTATCAGTGGTGTTCACATAGATGTCCTTCAAACATGGTGGTGAGCAAAGCAACAATTTTACGTTTCTGTCGTCCACAGGCCCAGAGGAAGGATACTTGTGGTCTTCAGGGAGCACTTAGTGAATGAATGTGGCTATATACAGACAGGAAGTGAGAAGGAGATGAAAGAGGACAGAGGATAGAGACACGGGTTCAAGTCCCTGCACAACCATTTCCTGGTTTTGTAGGTACACTCGGCCGACACGACCTGCAAGTGTCTCGGTGAACCCAGTGCTCTCCCTACAGCCTAGTTACCTTGCAGGATTTTTGGAAGCATAATGTAGGAAAGTGACATAGGATATGTGGTTACCTGTTCTGTACACAAGGACAGATGGGCAGACAGAAAGATGATTGATTGATTGATTGATTGATTGATTGATTGATAGACAGACAGATAGATAGATATAGGTTCATATCGATTAACACAAAGCTATTGCTCATAACCTTGAGAGCAATGGTTGAAGCACATAGCAAACTACAAACGAAAAAGAAGAATAAAATCCAGTTTAAAAAGTGCAGTAAGCAGCCATAAGAAGAAAACAAATCCTATCATTGGCAATAACTTGGATGGAGCTAGAGGGTATTATGCTCAGTCAAATAGGCCAGTCGGAGAAATACATGTACCAAATGATTTAACTCATGTGTGGAGTACGATAACAAAGAAAAACTGAAGGAAGAAACAGCAGCATATACACAGTACCCGAGAGTGGACTAAGAGTTACCAAAGAGAAAGGGACTGGGTAGTGTTTGTGGGAAGGGATTGATAAGGGCGGGGAAAAAGAATGGGGGCATTAGGATTAGCATGAATAATGTGTAGGGTGAAGGGTCATTGGGAGGGCTATACAACACAGAGAAGACAAGTAGTGATTCTAGAGCATCTTACGACACGCTGACGGACAGCGACTGAAACTGGGATTTGGCGAGGACTTGGTGAAGGGGTTAGACTAGTTAACATATTGTTCTGCATGTGATTGTATATTAATGAGAACAAAAAAAATTTCAAAGTGCAGTAAGAGCCTAGCTATCAAATATCAGAATAAAAGTACAGGCTTTCACTGCTCCAATCAAAAGACACAGGGTTAGAAGAACTGATGAAAACTCAAGATCACCTAAGTGCTCCCTTACTGGAGACTCACTTGTGATCCAAGGACACAGACAAACTACAAGCTGAAGGGGCGGGGACAGGTACCCTATACAAGTGAATCTTTGAAACAAAGAAACAAATGGATTCTGTTTGAGACCCCAGAGACAGTCACTAGAAAATAGTCCTACCTAGCCACCGTGAATTCCTTTTGTTTGGTATCAGCAGTGCCCAGGTATAGATTTAGTGGTACTGCAATGTCCTTCTCATTTTTCTCACATCAACAAATGAATTGCTGTAATAATATGCGTCTGGGCTTTTGAAATCACTGGGTTTTATGATATCCACGATTGTAAAGAAGTAATAACCACATAAAGAGGGAAGTTTGGACACTCAACCAAACACGTCTCTCCACAACACACACTTTGCTCCCAAATGCTCCTGTCTAGAAATAGGTGTTCCTTTTTATTTGTCCCTCCTCCTATCAGTGGTGAACATGCCAATGTCCCTCAAACATGGTGGTGAGTAAAGCACCAAGTATACTTTTCTGTCTACAACAGGCCTAGAGGAAGTATAATTGGGGTCTTCAGTGAGGACTTAGTCAATGAATGTGGCTAAATACAGTTAGCAAGCGAGAAGGAGGTTTAAGAGGACAGAGGACAGAGATACGGGTTCAAGTCCCTGCACCACCATTTACTGGTTTTGTAAGCACACGCGGCTGATTCGATCTGCAATTGTCTCAGTGAGCCCAGTGCTCTCCCTACGGCCTAGGACCTTGCAATGTTTTTGAAAGCATAATGTAGGGAAGTGACATAGTTGATGTAGTTAACTGTTCTGTACATAAGGATAGATGGACAGACAGAAAGAAGATTGTTTCATAGACAGACAGATAGATAGATGACAGATGATCGATAGATTATACACATGATAGAAGACAGGAAGCTAGATAGATGGATAGATAAATAGAGATGATAGAGAGATAGAAAGAAGGATATATAGAAAGATAGAGAGATATACAGACAGACAGAGCGATAGATAGATACAGATACATATCGATTGACACAAAGCTGTTGCTCATAACCAGGAGATGAATGGTGAAATCACATAGCTAAACTACAAACAAAAAGGAAGAATGAAATCCAGTTTACAAAGTGCAGTAAGCAGCCATAAGAAGAAAACAAATCCTACCATTTGCAATGACGTGGATGGAGCTAGACAGTAGTATGTTCAGAAAAATAGGTCAGGCGGAGAAAGACAATATCAAATGATATCACTCATGTGTGGAGTATAACAACAAAGAGAAACTGAAGGAAAAAAACAGCAGGATACTCACAGAACCCGAGAGTTGACTAAAAGTTGCCAAAGGGAAAAGGACTGCACAGCGTGGTTCTGAAGGGAGGGATAAGTGTGGGGAGAAAGATTGGGGGCATTAGGATTACCATGTATATTGCGTGGGGTCGCGCGGGACATGGGGAGTGCTGTACAACACAGAGAAGACTAGTAGAGGTTATATAGCATCTTACTACTCCATGATTGACAGCGACTGTATCGGTGTCTTTGAAGGGGTACATGCTGAAGGGGTTTAAAGCATCCAACTATGCTGATGGACAGCGACTTTAAGAGGTTTTTGCTGGTGGACTTGGATAAGGGGGAGAATAGTAAACATAATGTTCTTCACGTGATTGTAGATTAATGATAACAAAAAAAATTTTTTAAGTGCAATAAGGGCACAGCACTGAATCATCAGAATGAAAGTTCAGGCTCTCAGTGCTGCAAACAAAAGACACAGGGTTAAAAGAACGGATGAAAACTCAAGAAACCTACGTGCTTCCTTACAGGAGACTCACTTGAGATACAAGGACAAAGACAAACTACAAGCTGAAGGTGTGGGGACAAGTACCCTACACGAGTGAAACTGAAAAACAAACAATCAAACAAATGGATTCTGTTTGAGCCCCCAGAGACAGTCAGTAGAAAATAGCACTATCTGGCCACCGTGAATTCTTTTTGTTTGTTTTCAGCAAGGCCCAGCCATAGATTTAGTGGTGGAGCAACGTCCTTCTCATTTTCTCTCACCTCAACAACTGGGTTGCTGAAATAATAAGAATCTGGGCCTTTGAAATCTGTGGGTTTTATGATCTTCACGAATGTGAAGTAATAACCACCTAAAGAGGGAAGTTTGGACACTCAAATAAATATGTCACTCCACAATACACTCTTAGCTCCCAACTGCTCCTGTCTAGAAATTGGTGTTCCTTTTTATTTGACCCTCCATCCTATCAGTGGTGTTCACATAGATGTCCTTCAAACATGGTGGTGAGCAAAGCAACAATTTTACGTTTCTGTCGTCCACAGGCCCAGAGGAAGGATACTTGTGGTCTTCAGGGAGCACTTAGTGAATGAATGTGGCTATATACAGACAGGAAGTGAGAAGGAGATGAAAGAGGACAGAGGATAGAGACACGGGTTCAAGTCCCTGCACAACCATTTCCTGGTTTTGTAGGTACACTCGGCCGACACGACCTGCAAGTGTCTCGGTGAACCCAGTGCTCTCCCTACAGCCTAGTTAACTTGCAGGATTTTCGGAAGCATAATGTAGGAAAGTGACATAGGATATGTGGTTACCTGTTCTGTACACAAGGACAGATGGGCAGACAGAAAGATGATTGATTGATTGATTGATTGATTGATAGACAGACAGATAGATAGATATAGGTTCATATCGATTAACACAAAGCTATTGCTCATAACCTTGAGAGCAATGGTTGAAGCACATAGCAAACTACAAACGAAAAAGAAGAATAAAATCCAGTTTAAAAAGTGCAGTAAGCAGCCATAAGAAGAAAACAAATCCTATCATTGGCAATAACTTGGATGGAGCTAGAGGGTATTATGCTCAGTCAAATAGGCCAGTCGGAGAAATACATGTACCAAATGATTTAACTCATGTGTGGAGTACGATAACAAAGAAAAACTGAAGGAAGAAACAGCAGCATATACACAGTACCCGAGAGTGGACTAAGAGTTACCAAAGAGAAAGGGACTGGGTAGTGTTTGTGGGAAGGGATTGATAAGGGCGGGGAAAAAGAATGGGGGCATTAGGATTAGCATGAATAATGTGTAGGGTGAAGGGTCATTGGGAGGGCTATACAACACAGAGAAGACAAGTAGTGATTCTAGAGCATCTTACGACACGCTGACGGACAGCGACTGAAACTGGGATTTGGCGAGGACTTGGTGAAGGGGTTAGACTAGTTAACATATTGTTCTGCATGTGATTGTATATTAATGAGAACAAAAAAAATTTCAAAGTGCAGTAAGAGCCTAGCTATCAAATATCAGAATAAAAGTACAGGCTTTCACTGCTCCAATCAAAAGACACAGGGTTAGAAGAACTGATGAAAACTCAAGATCACCTAAGTGCTCCCTTACTGGAGACTCACTTGTGATCCAAGGACACAGACAAACTACAAGCTGAAGGGGCGGGGACAGGTACCCTATACAAGTGAATCTTTGAAACAAAGAAACAAATGGATTCTGTTTGAGACCCCAGAGACAGTCACTAGAAAATAGTCCTACCTAGCCACCGTGAATTCCTTTTGTTTGGTATCAGCAGTGCCCAGGTATAGATTTAGTGGTACTGCAATGTCCTTCTCATTTTTCTCACATCAACAAATGAATTGCTGTAATAATATGCGTCTGGGCTTTTGAAATCACTGGGTTTTATGATATCCACGATTGTAAAGAAGTAATAACCACATAAAGAGGGAAGTTTGGACACTCAACCAAACACGTCTCTCCACAACACACACTTTGCTCCCAAATGCTCCTGTCTAGAAATAGGTGTTCCTTTTTATTTGTCCCTCCTCCTATCAGTGGTGAACATGCCAATGTCCCTCAAACATGGTGGTGAGTAAAGCACCAAGTATACTTTTCTGTCTACAACAGGCCTAGAGGAAGTATAATTGGGGTCTTCAGTGAGGACTTAGTCAATGAATGTGGCTAAATACAGTTAGCAAGCGAGAAGGAGGTTTAAGAGGACAGAGGACAGAGATACGGGTTCAAGTCCCTGCACCACCATTTACTGGTTTTGTAAGCACACGCGGCTGATTCGATCTGCAATTGTCTCAGTGAGCCCAGTGCTCTCCCTACGGCCTAGGACCTTGCAATGTTTTTGAAAGCATAATGTAGGGAAGTGACATAGTTGATGTAGTTAACTGTTCTGTACATAAGGATAGATGGACAGACAGAAAGAAGATTGTTTCATAGACAGACAGATAGATAGATGACAGATGATCGATAGATTATACACATGATAGAAGACAGGAAGCTAGATAGATGGATAGATAAATAGAGATGATAGAGAGATAGAAAGAAGGATATATAGAAAGATAGAGAGATATACAGACAGACAGAGCGATAGATAGATACAGATACATATCGATTGACACAAAGCTGTTGCTCATAACCAGGAGATGAATGGTGAAATCACATAGCTAAACTACAAACAAAAAGGAAGAATGAAATCCAGTTTACAAAGTGCAGTAAGCAGCCATAAGAAGAAAACAAATCCTACCATTTGCAATGACGTGGATGGAGCTAGACAGTAGTATGTTCAGAAAAATAGGTCAGGCGGAGAAAGACAATATCAAATGATATCACTCATGTGTGGAGTATAACAACAAAGAGAAACTGAAGGAAAAAAACAGCAGGATACTCACAGAACCCGAGAGTTGACTAAAAGTTGCCAAAGGGAAAAGGACTGCACAGCGTGGTTCTGAAGGGAGGGATAAGTGTGGGGAGAAAGATTGGGGGCATTAGGATTACCATGTATATTGCGTGGGGTCGCGCGGGACATGGGGAGTGCTGTACAACACAGAGAAGACTAGTAGAGGTTATATAGCATCTTAGTACTCCATGATTGACAGCGACTGTATCGGTGTCTTTGAAGGGGTACATGCTGAAGGGGTTTAAAGCATCCAACTATGCTGATGGACAGCGACTTTAAGAGGTTTTTGCTGGTGGACTTGGATAAGGGGGAGAATAGTAAACATAATGTTCTTCACGTGATTGTAGATTAATGATAACAAAAAAAATTTTTTAAGTGCAATAAGGGCACAGCACTGAATCATCAGAATGAAAGTTCAGGCTCTCAGTGCTGCAAACAAAAGACACAGGGTTAAAAGAACGGATGAAAACTCAAGAAACCTACGTGCTTCCTTACAGGAGACTCACTTGAGATCCAAGGACAAAGACAAACTACAAGCTGAAGGTGTGGGGACAAGTACCCTACACGAGTGAAACTGAAAAACAAACAATCAAACAAATGGATTCTGTTTGAGCCCCCAGAGACAGTCAGTAGAAAATAGCACTATCTGGCCACCGTGAATTCTTTTTGTTTGTTTTCAGCAAGGCCCAGCCATAGATTTAGTGGTGGAGCAACGTCCTTCTCATTTTCTCTCACCTCAACAACTGGGTTGCTGAAATAATAAGAATCTGGGCCTTTGAAATCTGTGGGTTTTATGATCTTCACGAATGTGAAGTAATAACCACCTAAAGAGGGAAGTTTGGACACTCAAATAAATATGTCACTCCACAATACACTCTTAGCTCCCAACTGCTCCTGTCTAGAAATTGGTGTTCCTTTTTATTTGACCCTCCATCCTATCAGTGGTGTTCACATAGATGTCCTTCAAACATGGTGGTGAGCAAAGCAACAATTTTACGTTTCTGTCGTCCACAGGCCCAGAGGAAGGATACTTGTGGTCTTCAGGGAGCACTTAGTGAATGAATGTGGCTATATACAGACAGGAAGTGAGAAGGAGATGAAAGAGGACAGAGGATAGAGACACGGGTTCAAGTCCCTGCACAACCATTTCCTGGTTTTGTAGGTACACTCGGCCGACACGACCTGCAAGTGTCTCGGTGAACCCAGTGCTCTCCCTACAGCCTAGTTAACTTGCAGGATTTTCGGAAGCATAATGTAGGAAAGTGACATAGGATATGTGGTTACCTGTTCTGTACACAAGGACAGATGGGCAGACAGAAAGATGATTGATTGATTGATTGATTGATTGATAGACAGACAGAGAGATAGATATAGGTTCATATCGATTAACACAAAGCTATTGCTCATAACCTTGAGAGCAATGGTTGAAGCACATAGCAAACTACAAACGAAAAAGAAGAATAAAATCCAGTTTAAAAAGTGCAGTAAGCAGCCATAAGAAGAAAACAAATCCTATCATTGGCAATAACTTGGATGGAGCTAGAGGGTATTATGCTCAGTCAAATAGGCCAGTCGGAGAAATACATGTACCAAATGATTTAACTCATGTGTGGAGTACGATAACAAAGAAAAACTGAAGGAAGAAACAGCAGCATATACACAGTACCCGAGAGTGGACTAAGAGTTACCAAAGAGAAAGGGACTGGGTAGTGTTTGTGGGAAGGGATTGATAAGGGCGGGGAAAAAGAATGGGGGCATTAGGATTAGCATGAATAATGTGTAGGGTGAAGGGTCATTGGGAGGGCTATACAACACAGAGAAGACAAGTAGTGATTCTAGAGCATCTTACGACACGCTGACGGACAGCGACTGAAACTGGGATTTGGCGAGGACTTGGTGAAGGGGTTAGACTAGTTAACATATTGTTCTGCATGTGATTGTATATTAATGAGAACAAAAAAAATTTCAAAGTGCAGTAAGAGCCTAGCTATCAAATATCAGAATAAAAGTACAGGCTTTCACTGCTCCAATCAAAAGACACAGGGTTAGAAGAACTGATGAAAACTCAAGATCACCTAAGTGCTCCCTTACTGGAGACTCACTTGTGATCCAAGGACACAGACAAACTACAAGCTGAAGGGGCGGGGACAGGTACCCTATACAAGTGAATCTTTGAAACAAAGAAACAAATGGATTCTGTTTGAGACCCCAGAGACAGTCACTAGAAAATAGTCCTACCTAGCCACCGTGAATTCCTTTTGTTTGGTATCAGCAGTGCCCAGGTATAGATTTAGTGGTACTGCAATGTCCTTCTCATTTTTCTCACATCAACAAATGAATTGCTGTAATAATATGCGTCTGGGCTTTTGAAATCACTGGGTTTTATGATATCCACGATTGTAAAGAAGTAATAACCACATAAAGAGGGAAGTTTGGACACTCAACCAAACACGTCTCTCCACAACACACACTTTGCTCCCAAATGCTCCTGTCTAGAAATAGGTGTTCCTTTTTATTTGTCCCTCCTCCTATCAGTGGTGAACATGCCAATGTCCCTCAAACATGGTGGTGAGTAAAGCACCAAGTATACTTTTCTGTCTACAACAGGCCTAGAGGAAGTATAATTGGGGTCTTCAGTGAGGACTTAGTCAATGAATGTGGCTAAATACAGTTAGCAAGCGAGAAGGAGGTTAAGAGGACAGAGGACAGAGATACGGGTTCAAGTCCCTGCACCACCATTTACTGGTTTTGTAAGCACACGCGGCTGATTCGATCTGCAATTGTCTCAGTGAGCCCAGTGCTCTCCCTACGGCCTAGGACCTTGCAATGTTTTTGAAAGCATAATGTAGGGAAGTGACATAGTTGATGTAGTTAACTGTTCTGTACATAAGGATAGATGGACAGACAGAAAGAAGATTGTTTTATAGACAGACAGATAGATAGATGACAGATGATCGATAGATTATACACATGATAGAAGACAGGAAGCTAGATAGATGGATAGATAAATAGAGATGATAGAGAGATAGAAAGAAGGATATATAGAAAGATAGATAGATATACAGACAGACAGAGCGATAGATAGATACAGATACATATCGATTGACACAAAGCTGTTGCTCATAACCAGGAGATGAATGGTGAAATCACATAGCTAAACTACAAACAAAAAGGAAGAATGAAATCCAGTTTACAAAGTGCAGTAAGCAGCCATAAGAAGAAAACAAATCCTACCATTTGCAATGACGTGGATGGAGCTAGACAGTAGTATGTTCAGAAAAATAGGTCAGGCGGAGAAAGACAATATCAAATGATATCACTCATGTGTGGAGTATAACAACAAAGAGAAACTGAAGGAAAAAAACAGCAGGATACTCACAGAACCCGAGAGTTGACTAAAAGTTGCCAAAGGGAAAAGGACTGCACAGCGTGGTTCTGAAGGGAGGGATAAGTGTGGGGAGAAAGATTGGGGGCATTAGGATTACCATGTATATTGCGTGGGGTCGCGCGGGACATGGGGAGTGCTGTACAACACAGAGAAGACTAGTAGAGGTTATATAGCATCTTAGTACTCCATGATTGACAGCGACTGTATCGGTGTCTTTGAAGGGGTACATGCTGAAGGGGTTTAAAGCATCCAACTATGCTGATGGACAGCGACTTTAAGAGGTTTTTGCTGGTGGACTTGGATAAGGGGGAGAATAGTAAACATAATGTTCTTCACGTGATTGTAGATTAATGATAACAAAAAAAATTTTTTAAGTGCAATAAGGGCACAGCACTGAATCATCAGAATGAAAGTTCAGGCTCTCAGTGCTGCAAACAAAAGACACAGGGTTAAAAGAACGGATGAAAACTCAAGAAACCTACGTGCTTCCTTACAGGAGACTCACTTGAGATCCAAGGACAAAGACAAACTACAAGCTGAAGGTGTGGGGACAAGTACCCTACACGAGTGAAACTGAAAAACAAACAATCAAACAAATGGATTCTGTTTGAGCCCCCAGAGACAGTCAGTAGAAAATAGCACTATCTGGCCACCGTGAATTCTTTTTGTTTGTTTTCAGCAAGGCCCAGCCATAGATTTAGTGGTGGAGCAACGTCCTTCTCATTTTCTCTCACCTCAACAACTGGGTTGCTGAAATAATAAGAATCTGGGCCTTTGAAATCTGTGGGTTTTATGATCTTCACGAATGTGAAGTAATAACCACCTAAAGAGGGAAGTTTGGACACTCAAATAAATATGTCACTCCACAATACACTCTTAGCTCCCAACTGCTCCTGTCTAGAAATTGGTGTTCCTTTTTATTTGACCCTCCATCCTATCAGTGGTGTTCACATAGATGTCCTTCAAACATGGTGGTGAGCAAAGCAACAATTTTACGTTTCTGTCGTCCACAGGCCCAGAGGAAGGATACTTGTGGTCTTCAGGGAGCACTTAGTGAATGAATGTGGCTATATACAGACAGGAAGTGAGAACGAGATGAAAGAGGACAGAGGATAGAGACACGGGTTCAAGTCCCTGCACAACCATTTCCTGGTTTTGTAGGTACACTCGGCCGACACGACCTGCAAGTGTCTCGGTGAACCCAGTGCTCTCCCTACAGCCTAGTTACCTTGCAGGATTTTTGGAAGCATAATGTAGGAAAGTGACATAGGATATGTGGTTACCTGTTCTGTACACAAGGACAGATGGGCAGACAGAAAGATGATTGATTGATTGATTGATTGATTGATTGATAGACAGACAGATAGATAGATATAGGTTCATATCGATTAACACAAAGCTATTGCTCATAACCTTGAGAGCAATGGTTGAAGCACATAGCAAACTACAAACGAAAAAGAAGAATAAAATCCAGTTTAAAAAGTGCAGTAAGCAGCCATAAGAAGAAAACAAATCCTATCATTGGCAATAACTTGGATGGAGCTAGAGGGTATTATGCTCAGTCAAATAGGCCAGTCGGAGAAATACATGTACCAAATGATTTAACTCATGTGTGGAGTACGATAACAAAGAAAAACTGAAGGAAGAAACAGCAGCATATACACAGTACCCGAGAGTGGACTAAGAGTTACCAAAGAGAAAGGGACTGGGTAGTGTTTGTGGGAAGGGATTGATAAGGGCGGGGAAAAAGAATGGGGGCATTAGGATTAGCATGAATAATGTGTAGGGTGAAGGGTCATTGGGAGGGCTATACAACACAGAGAAGACAAGTAGTGATTCTAGAGCATCTTACGACACGCTGACGGACAGCGACTGAAACTGGGATTTGGCGAGGACTTGGTGAAGGGGTTAGACTAGTTAACATATTGTTCTGCATGTGATTGTATATTAATGAGAACAAAAAAAATTTCAAAGTGCAGTAAGAGCCTAGCTATCAAATATCAGAATAAAAGTACAGGCTTTCACTGCTCCAATCAAAAGACACAGGGTTAGAAGAACTGATGAAAACTCAAGATCACCTAAGTGCTCCCTTACTGGAGACTCACTTGTGATCCAAGGACACAGACAAACTACAAGCTGAAGGGGCGGGGACAGGTACCCTATACAAGTGAATCTTTGAAACAAAGAAACAAATGGATTCTGTTTGAGACCCCAGAGACAGTCACTAGAAAATAGTCCTACCTAGCCACCGTGAATTCCTTTTGTTTGGTATCAGCAGTGCCCAGGTATAGATTTAGTGGTACTGCAATGTCCTTCTCATTTTTCTCACATCAACAAATGAATTGCTGTAATAATATGCGTCTGGGCTTTTGAAATCACTGGGTTTTATGATATCCACGATTGTAAAGAAGTAATAACCACATAAAGAGGGAAGTTTGGACACTCAACCAAACACGTCTCTCCACAACACACACTTTGCTCCCAAATGCTCCTGTCTAGAAATAGGTGTTCCTTTTTATTTGTCCCTCCTCCTATCAGTGGTGAACATGCCAATGTCCCTCAAACATGGTGGTGAGTAAAGCACCAAGTATACTTTTCTGTCTACAACAGGCCTAGAGGAAGTATAATTGGGGTCTTCAGTGAGGACTTAGTCAATGAATGTGGCTAAATACAGTTAGCAAGCGAGAAGGAGGTTAAGAGGACAGAGGACAGAGATACGGGTTCAAGTCCCTGCACCACCATTTACTGGTTTTGTAAGCACACGCGGCTGATTCGATCTGCAATTGTCTCAGTGAGCCCAGTGCTCTCCCTACGGCCTAGGACCTTGCAATGTTTTTGAAAGCATAATGTAGGGAAGTGACGTAGTTGATGTAGTTAACTGTTCTGTACATAAGGATAGATGGACAGACAGAAAGAAGATTGTTTCATAGACAGACAGATAGATAGATGACAGATGATCGATAGATTATACACATGATAGAAGACAGGAAGCTAGATAGATGGATAGATAAATAGAGATGATAGAGAGATAGAAAGAAGGATATATAGAAAGATAGAGAGATATACAGACAGACAGAGCGATAGATAGATACAGATACATATCGATTGACACAAAGCTGTTGCTCATAACCAGGAGATGAATGGTGAAATCACATAGCTAAACTACAAACAAAAAGGAAGAATGAAATCCAGTTTACAAAGTGCAGTAAGCAGCCATAAGAAGAAAACAAATCCTACCATTTGCAATGACGTGGATGGAGCTAGACAGTAGTATGTTCAGAAAAATAGGTCAGGCGGAGAAAGACAATATCAAATGATATCACTCATGTGTGGAGTATAACAACAAAGAGAAACTGAAGGAAAAAAACAGCAGGATACTCACAGAACCCGAGAGTTGACTAAAAGTTGCCAAAGGGAAAAGGACTGCACAGCGTGGTTCTGAAGGGAGGGATAAGTGTGGGGAGAAAGATTGGGGGCATTAGGATTACCATGTATATTGCGTGGGGTCGCGCGGGACATGGGGAGTGCTGTACAACACAGAGAAGACTAGTAGAGGTTATATAGCATCTTAGTACTCCATGATTGACAGCGACTGTATCGGTGTCTTTGAAGGGGTACATGCTGAAGGGGTTTAAAGCATCCAACTATGCTGATGGACAGCGACTTTAAGAGGTTTTTGCTGGTGGACTTGGATAAGGGGGAGAATAGTAAACATAATGTTCTTCACGTGATTGTAGATTAATGATAACAAAAAAAATTTTTTAAGTGCAATAAGGGCACAGCACTGAATCATCAGAATGAAAGTTCAGGCTCTCAGTGCTGCAAACAAAAGACACAGGGTTAAAAGAACGGATGAAAACTCAAGAAACCTACGTGCTTCCTTACAGGAGACTCACTTGAGATACAAGGACAAAGACAAACTAGAAGCTGAAGGTGTGGGGACAAGTACCCTACACGAGTGAAACTGAAAAACAAACAATCAAACAAATGGATTCTGTTTGAGCCCCCAGAGACAGTCAGTAGAAAATAGCACTATCTGGCCACCGTGAATTCTTTTTGTTTGTTTTCAGCAAGGCCCAGCCATAGATTTAGTGGTGGAGCAACGTCCTTCTCATTTTCTCTCACCTCAACAACTGGGTTGCTGAAATAATAAGAATCTGGGCCTTTGAAATCTGTGGGTTTTATGATCTTCACGAATGTGAAGTAATAACCACCTAAAGAGGGAAGTTTGGACACTCAAATAAATATGTCACTCCACAATACACTCTTAGCTCCCAACTGCTCCTGTCTAGAAATTGGTGTTCCTTTTTATTTGACCCTCCATCCTATCAGTGGTGTTCACATAGATGTCCTTCAAACATGGTGGTGAGCAAAGCAACAATTTTACGTTTCTGTCGTCCACAGGCCCAGAGGAAGGATACTTGTGGTCTTCAGGGAGCACTTAGTGAATGAATGTGGCTATATACAGACAGGAAGTGAGAAGGAGATGAAAGAGGACAGAGGATAGAGACACGGGTTCAAGTCCCTGCACAACCATTTCCTGGTTTTGTAGGTACACTCGGCCGACACGACCTGCAAGTGTCTCGGTGAACCCAGTGCTCTCCCTACAGCCTAGTTACCTTGCAGGATTTTCGGAAGCATAATGTAGGAAAGTGACATAGGATATGTGGTTACCTGTTCTGTACACAAGGACAGATGGGCAGACAGAAAGATGATTGATTGATTGATTGATTGATTGATAGACAGACAGAGAGATAGATATAGGTTCATATCGATTAACACAAAGCTATTGCTCATAACCTTGAGAGCAATGGTTGAAGCACATAGCAAACTACAAACGAAAAAGAAGAATAAAATCCAGTTTAAAAAGTGCAGTAAGCAGCCATAAGAAGAAAACAAATCCTATCATTGGCAATAACTTGGATGGAGCTAGAGGGTATTATGCTCAGTCAAATAGGCCAGTCGGAGAAATACATGTACCAAATGATTTAACTCATGTGTGGAGTACGATAACAAAGAAAAACTGAAGGAAGAAACAGCAGCATATACACAGTACCCGAGAGTGGACTAAGAGTTACCAAAGAGAAAGGGACTGGGTAGTGTTTGTGGGAAGGGATTGATAAGGGCGGGGAAAAAGAATGGGGGCATTAGGATTAGCATGAATAATGTGTAGGGTGAAGGGTCATTGGGAGGGCTATACAACACAGAGAAGACAAGTAGTGATTCTAGAGCATCTTACGACACGCTGACGGACAGCGACTGAAACTGGGATTTGGCGAGGACTTGGTGAAGGGGTTAGACTAGTTAACATATTGTTCTGCATGTGATTGTATATTAATGAGAACAAAAAAAATTTCAAAGTGCAGTAAGAGCCTAGCTATCAAATATCAGAATAAAAGTACAGGCTTTCACTGCTCCAATCAAAAGACACAGGGTTAGAAGAACTGATGAAAACTCAAGATCACCTAAGTGCTCCCTTACTGGAGACTCACTTGTGATCCAAGGACACAGACAAACTACAAGCTGAAGGGGCGGGGACAGGTACCCTATACAAGTGAATCTTTGAAACAAAGAAACAAATGGATTCTGTTTGAGACCCCAGAGACAGTCACTAGAAAATAGTCCTACCTAGCCACCGTGAATTCCTTTTGTTTGGTATCAGCAGTGCCCAGGTATAGATTTAGTGGTACTGCAATGTCCTTCTCATTTTTCTCACATCAACAAATGAATTGCTGTAATAATATGCGTCTGGGCTTTTGAAATCACTGGGTTTTATGATATCCACGATTGTAAAGAAGTAATAACCACATAAAGAGGGAAGTTTGGACACTCAACCAAACACGTCTCTCCACAACACACACTTTGCTCCCAAATGCTCCTGTCTAGAAATAGGTGTTCCTTTTTATTTGTCCCTCCTCCTATCAGTGGTGAACATGCCAATGTCCCTCAAACATGGTGGTGAGTAAAGCACCAAGTATACTTTTCTGTCTACAACAGGCCTAGAGGAAGTATAATTGGGGTCTTCAGTGAGGACTTAGTCAATGAATGTGGCTAAATACAGTTAGCAAGCGAGAAGGAGGTTAAGAGGACAGAGGACAGAGATACGGGTTCAAGTCCCTGCACCACCATTTACTGGTTTTGTAAGCACACGCGGCTGATTCGATCTGCAATTGTCTCAGTGAGCCCAGTGCTCTCCCTACGGCCTAGGACCTTGCAATGTTTGTGAAAGCATAATGTAGGGAAGTGACATAGTTGATGTAGTTAACTGTTCTGTACATAAGGATAGATGGACAGACAGAAAGAAGATTGTTTCATAGACAGACAGATAGATAGATGACAGATGATCGATAGATTATACACATGATAGAAGACAGGAAGCTAGATAGATGGATAGATAAATAGAGATGATAGAGAGATAGAAAGAAGGATATATAGAAAGATAGAGAGATATACAGACAGACAGAGCGATAGATAGATACAGATACATATCGATTGACACAAAGCTGTTGCTCATAACCAGGAGATGAATGGTGAAATCACATAGCTAAACTACAAACAAAAAGGAAGAATGAAATCCAGTTTACAAAGTGCAGTAAGCAGCCATAAGAAGAAAACAAATCCTACCATTTGCAATGACGTGGATGGAGCTAGACAGTAGTATGTTCAGAAAAATAGGTCAGGCGGAGAAAGACAATATCAAATGATATCACTCATGTGTGGAGTATAACAACAAAGAGAAACTGAAGGAAAAAAACAGCAGGATACTCACAGAACCCGAGAGTTGACTAAAAGTTGCCAAAGGGAAAAGGACTGCACAGCGTGGTTCTGAAGGGAGGGATAAGTGTGGGGAGAAAGATTGGGGGCATTAGGATTACCATGTATATTGCGTGGGGTCGCGCGGGACATGGGGAGTGCTGTACAACACAGAGAAGACTAGTAGAGGTTATATAGCATCTTAGTACTCCATGATTGACAGCGACTGTATCGGTGTCTTTGAAGGGGTACATGCTGAAGGGGTTTAAAGCATCCAACTATGCTGATGGACAGCGACTTTAAGAGGTTTTTGCTGGTGGACTTGGATAAGGGGGAGAATAGTAAACATAATGTTCTTCACGTGATTGTAGATTAATGATAACAAAAAAAATTTTTTAAGTGCAATAAGGGCACAGCACTGAATCATCAGAATGAAAGTTCAGGCTCTCAGTGCTGCAAACAAAAGACACAGGGTTAAAAGAACGGATGAAAACTCAAGAAACCTACGTGCTTCCTTACAGGAGACTCACTTGAGATACAAGGACAAAGACAAACTAGAAGCTGAAGGTGTGGGGACAAGTACCCTACACGAGTGAAACTGAAAAACAAACAATCAAACAAATGGATTCTGTTTGAGCCCCCAGAGACAGTCAGTAGAAAATAGCACTATCTGGCCACCGTGAATTCTTTTTGTTTGTTTTCAGCAAGGCCCAGCCATAGATTTAGTGGTGGAGCAACGTCCTTCTCATTTTCTCTCACCTCAACAACTGGGTTGCTGAAATAATAAGAATCTGGGCCTTTGAAATCTGTGGGTTTTATGATCTTCACGAATGTGAAGTAATAACCACCTAAAGAGGGAAGTTTGGACACTCAAATAAATATGTCACTCCACAATACACTCTTAGCTCCCAACTGCTCCTGTCTAGAAATTGGTGTTCCTTTTTATTTGACCCTCCATCCTATCAGTGGTGTTCACATAGATGTCCTTCAAACATGGTGGTGAGCAAAGCAACAATTTTACGTTTCTGTCGTCCACAGGCCCAGAGGAAGGATACTTGTGGTCTTCAGGGAGCACTTAGTGAATGAATGTGGCTATATACAGACAGGAAGTGAGAAGGAGATGAAAGAGGACAGAGGATAGAGACACGGGTTCAAGTCCCTGCACAACCATTTCCTGGTTTTGTAGGTACACTCGGCCGACACGACCTGCAAGTGTCTCGGTGAACCCAGTGCTCTCCCTACAGCCTAGTTAACTTGCAGGATTTTCGGAAGCATAATGTAGGAAAGTGACATAGGATATGTGGTTACCTGTTCTGTACACAAGGACAGATGGGCAGACAGAAAGATGATTGATTGATTGATTGATTGATTGATAGACAGACAGAGAGATAGATATAGGTTCATATCGATTAACACAAAGCTATTGCTCATAACCTTGAGAGCAATGGTTGAAGCACATAGCAAACTACAAACGAAAAAGAAGAATAAAATCCAGTTTAAAAAGTGCAGTAAGCAGCCATAAGAAGAAAACAAATCCTATCATTGGCAATAACTTGGATGGAGCTAGAGGGTATTATGCTCAGTCAAATAGGCCAGTCGGAGAAATACATGTACCAAATGATTTAACTCATGTGTGGAGTACGATAACAAAGAAAAACTGAAGGAAGAAACAGCAGCATATACACAGTACCCGAGAGTGGACTAAGAGTTACCAAAGAGAAAGGGACTGGGTAGTGTTTGTGGGAAGGGATTGATAAGGGCGGGGAAAAAGAATGGGGGCATTAGGATTAGCATGAATAATGTGTAGGGTGAAGGGTCATTGGGAGGGCTATACAACACAGAGAAGACAAGTAGTGATTCTAGAGCATCTTACGACACGCTGACGGACAGCGACTGAAACTGGGATTTGGCGAGGACTTGGTGAAGGGGTTAGACTAGTTAACATATTGTTCTGCATGTGATTGTATATTAATGAGAACAAAAAAAATTTCAAAGTGCAGTAAGAGCCTAGCTATCAAATATCAGAATAAAAGTACAGGCTTTCACTGCTCCAATCAAAAGACACAGGGTTAGAAGAACTGATGAAAACTCAAGATCACCTAAGTGCTCCCTTACTGGAGACTCACTTGTGATCCAAGGACACAGACAAACTACAAGCTGAAGGGGCGGGGACAGGTACCCTATACAAGTGAATCTTTGAAACAAAGAAACAAATGGATTCTGTTTGAGACCCCAGAGACAGTCACTAGAAAATAGTCCTACCTAGCCACCGTGAATTCCTTTTGTTTGGTATCAGCAGTGCCCAGGTATAGATTTAGTGGTACTGCAATGTCCTTCTCATTTTTCTCACATCAACAAATGAATTGCTGTAATAATATGCGTCTGGGCTTTTGAAATCACTGGGTTTTATGATATCCACGATTGTAAAGAAGTAATAACCACATAAAGAGGGAAGTTTGGACACTCAACCAAACACGTCTCTCCACAACACACACTTTGCTCCCAAATGCTCCTGTCTAGAAATAGGTGTTCCTTTTTATTTGTCCCTCCTCCTATCAGTGGTGAACATGCCAATGTCCCTCAAACATGGTGGTGAGTAAAGCACCAAGTATACTTTTCTGTCTACAACAGGCCTAGAGGAAGTATAATTGGGGTCTTCAGTGAGGACTTAGTCAATGAATGTGGCTAAATACAGTTAGCAAGCGAGAAGGAGGTTAAGAGGACAGAGGACAGAGATACGGGTTCAAGTCCCTGCACCACCATTTACTGGTTTTGTAAGCACACGCGGCTGATTCGATCTGCAATTGTCTCAGTGAGCCCAGTGCTCTCCCTACGGCCTAGGACCTTGCAATGTTTTTGAAAGCATAATGTAGGGAAGTGACATAGTTGATGTAGTTAACTGTTCTGTACATAAGGATAGATGGACAGACAGAAAGAAGATTGTTTCATAGACAGACAGATAGATAGATGACAGATGATCGATAGATTATACACATGATAGAAGACAGGAAGCTAGATAGATGGATAGATAAATAGAGATGATAGAGAGATAGAAAGAAGGATATATAGAAAGATAGATAGATATACAGACAGACAGAGCGATAGATAGATACAGATACATATCGATTGACACAAAGCTGTTGCTCATAACCAGGAGATGAATGGTGAAATCACATAGCTAAACTACAAACAAAAAGGAAGAATGAAATCCAGTTTACAAAGTGCAGTAAGCAGCCATAAGAAGAAAACAAATCCTACCATTTGCAATGACGTGGATGGAGCTAGACAGTAGTATGTTCAGAAAAATAGGTCAGGCGGAGAAAGACAATATCAAATGATATCACTCATGTGTGGAGTATAACAACAAAGAGAAACTGAAGGAAAAAAACAGCAGGATACTCACAGAACCCGAGAGTTGACTAAAAGTTGCCAAAGGGAAAAGGACTGCACAGCGTGGTTCTGAAGGGAGGGATAAGTGTGGGGAGAAAGATTGGGGGCATTAGGATTACCATGTATATTGCGTGGGGTCGCGCGGGACATGGGGAGTGCTGTACAACACAGAGAAGACTAGTAGAGTTTATATAGCATCTTAGTACTCCATGATTGACAGCGACTGTATCGGTGTCTTTGAAGGGGTACATGCTGAAGGGGTTTAAAGCATCCAACTATGCTGATGGACAGCGACTTTAAGAGGTTTTTGCTGGTGGACTTGGATAAGGGGGAGAATAGTAAACATAATGTTCTTCACGTGATTGTAGATTAATGATAACAAAAAAAATTTTTTAAGTGCAGTAAGGGCACAGCACTGAATCATCAGAATGAAAGTTCAGGCTCTCAGTGCTGCAAACAAAAGACACAGGGTTAAAAGAACGGATGAAAACTCAAGAAACCTACGTGCTTCCTTACAGGAGACTCACTTGAGATACAAGGACAAAGACAAACTAGAAGCTGAAGGTGTGGGGACAAGTACCCTACACGAGTGAAACTGAAAAACAAACAATCAAACAAATGGATTCTGTTTGAGCCCCCAGAGACAGTCAGTAGAAAATAGCACTATCTGGCCACCGTGAATTCTTTTTGTTTGTTTTCAGCAAGGCCCAGCCATAGATTTAGTGGTGGAGCAACGTCCTTCTCATTTTCTCTCACCTCAACAACTGGGTTGCTGAAATAATAAGAATCTGGGCCTTTGAAATCTGTGGGTTTTATGATCTTCACGAATGTGAAGTAATAACCACCTAAAGAGGGAAGTTTGGACACTCAAATAAATATGTCACTCCACAATACACTCTTAGCTCCCAACTGCTCCTGTCTAGAAATTGGTGTTCCTTTTTATTTGACCCTCCATCCTATCAGTGGTGTTCACATAGATGTCCTTCAAACATGGTGGTGAGCAAAGCAACAATTTTACGTTTCTGTCGTCCACAGGCCCAGAGGAAGGATACTTGTGGTCTTCAGGGAGCACTTAGTGAATGAATGTGGCTATATACAGACAGGAAGTGAGAAGGAGATGAAAGAGGACAGAGGATAGAGACACGGGTTCAAGTCCCTGCACAACCATTTCCTGGTTTTGTAGGTACACTCGGCCGACACGACCTGCAAGTGTCTCGGTGAACCCAGTGCTCTCCCTACAGCCTAGTTAACTTGCAGGATTTTCGGAAGCATAATGTAGGAAAGTGACATAGGATATGTGGTTACCTGTTCTGTACACAAGGACAGATGGGCAGACAGAAAGATGATTGATTGATTGATTGATTGATTGATAGACAGACAGAGAGATAGATATAGGTTCATATCGATTAACACAAAGCTATTGCTCATAACCTTGAGAGCAATGGTTGAAGCACATAGCAAACTACAAACGAAAAAGAAGAATAAAATCCAGTTTAAAAAGTGCAGTAAGCAGCCATAAGAAGAAAACAAATCCTATCATTGGCAATAACTTGGATGGAGCTAGAGGGTATTATGCTCAGTCAAATAGGCCAGTCGGAGAAATACATGTACCAAATGATTTAACTCATGTGTGGAGTACGATAACAAAGAAAAACTGAAGGAAGAAACAGCAGCATATACACAGTACCCGAGAGTGGACTAAGAGTTACCAAAGAGAAAGGGACTGGGTAGTGTTTGTGGGAAGGGATTGATAAGGGCGGGGAAAAAGAATGGGGGCATTAGGATTAGCATGAATAATGTGTAGGGTGAAGGGTCATTGGGAGGGCTATACAACACAGAGAAGACAAGTAGTGATTCTAGAGCATCTTACGACACGCTGACGGACAGCGACTGAAACTGGGATTTGGCGAGGACTTGGTGAAGGGGTTAGACTAGTTAACATATTGTTCTGCATGTGATTGTATATTAATGAGAACAAAAAAAATTTCAAAGTGCAGTAAGAGCCTAGCTATCAAATATCAGAATAAAAGTACAGGCTTTCACTGCTCCAATCAAAAGACACAGGGTTAGAAGAACTGATGAAAACTCAAGATCACCTAAGTGCTCCCTTACTGGAGACTCACTTGTGATCCAAGGACACAGACAAACTACAAGCTGAAGGGGCGGGGACAGGTACCCTATACAAGTGAATCTTTGAAACAAAGAAACAAATGGATTCTGTTTGAGACCCCAGAGACAGTCACTAGAAAATAGTCCTACCTAGCCACCGTGAATTCCTTTTGTTTGGTATCAGCAGTGCCCAGGTATAGATTTAGTGGTACTGCAATGTCCTTCTCATTTTTCTCACATCAACAAATGAATTGCTGTAATAATATGCGTCTGGGCTTTTGAAATCACTGGGTTTTATGATATCCACGATTGTAAAGAAGTAATAACCACATAAAGAGGGAAGTTTGGACACTCAACCAAACACGTCTCTCCACAACACACACTTTGCTCCCAAATGCTCCTGTCTAGAAATAGGTGTTCCTTTTTATTTGTCCCTCCTCCTATCAGTGGTGAACATGCCAATGTCCCTCAAACATGGTGGTGAGTAAAGCACCAAGTATACTTTTCTGTCTACAACAGGCCTAGAGGAAGTATAATTGGGGTCTTCAGTGAGGACTTAGTCAATGAATGTGGCTAAATACAGTTAGCAAGCGAGAAGGAGGTTAAGAGGACAGAGGACAGAGATACGGGTTCAAGTCCCTGCACCACCATTTACTGGTTTTGTAAGCACACGCGGCTGATTCGATCTGCAATTGTCTCAGTGAGCCCAGTGCTCTCCCTACGGCCTAGGACCTTGCAATGTTTTTGAAAGCATAATGTAGGGAAGTGACATAGTTGATGTAGTTAACTGTTCTGTACATAAGGATAGATGGACAGACAGAAAGAAGATTGTTTCATAGACAGACAGATAGATAGATGACAGATGATCGATAGATTATACACATGATAGAAGACAGGAAGCTAGATAGATGGATAGATAAATAGAGATGATAGAGAGATAGAAAGAAGGATATATAGAAAGATAGATAGATATACAGACAGACAGAGCGATAGATAGATACAGATACATATCGATTGACACAAAGCTGTTGCTCATAACCAGGAGATGAATGGTGAAATCACATAGCTAAACTACAAACAAAAAGGAAGAATGAAATCCAGTTTACAAAGTGCAGTAAGCAGCCATAAGAAGAAAACAAATCCTACCATTTGCAATGACGTGGATGGAGCTAGACAGTAGTATGTTCAGAAAAATAGGTCAGGCGGAGAAAGACAATATCAAATGATATCACTCATGTGTGGAGTATAACAACAAAGAGAAACTGAAGGAAAAAAACAGCAGGATACTCACAGAACCCGAGAGTTGACTAAAAGTTGCCAAAGGGAAAAGGACTGCACAGCGTGGTTCTGAAGGGAGGGATAAGTGTGGGGAGAAAGATTGGGGGCATTAGGATTACCATGTATATTGCGTGGGGTCGCGCGGGACATGGGGAGTGCTGTACAACACAGAGAAGACTAGTAGAGTTTATATAGCATCTTAGTACTCCATGATTGACAGCGACTGTATCGGTGTCTTTGAAGGGGTACATGCTGAAGGGGTTTAAAGCATCCAACTATGCTGATGGACAGCGACTTTAAGAGGTTTTTGCTGGTGGACTTGGATAAGGGGGAGAATAGTAAACATAATGTTCTTCACGTGATTGTAGATTAATGATAACAAAAAAAATTTTTTAAGTGCAATAAGGGCACAGCACTGAATCATCAGAATGAAAGTTCAGGCTCTCAGTGCTGCAAACAAAAGACACAGGGTTAAAAGAACGGATGAAAACTCAAGAAACCTACGTGCTTCCTTACAGGAGACTCACTTGAGATACAAGGACAAAGACAAACTAGAAGCTGAAGGTGTGGGGACAAGTACCCTACACGAGTGAAACTGAAAAACAAACAATCAAACAAATGGATTCTGTTTGAGCCCCCAGAGACAGTCAGTAGAAAATAGCACTATCTGGCCACCGTGAATTCTTTTTGTTTGTTTTCAGCAAGGCCCAGCCATAGATTTAGTGGTGGAGCAACGTCCTTCTCATTTTCTCTCACCTCAACAACTGGGTTGCTGAAATAATAAGAATCTGGGCCTTTGAAATCTGTGGGTTTTATGATCTTCACGAATGTGAAGTAATAACCACCTAAAGAGGGAAGTTTGGACACTCAAATAAATATGTCACTCCACAATACACTCTTAGCTCCCAACTGCTCCTGTCTAGAAATTGGTGTTCCTTTTTATTTGACCCTCCATCCTATCAGTGGTGTTCACATAGATGTCCTTCAAACATGGTGGTGAGCAAAGCAACAATTTTACGTTTCTGTCGTCCACAGGCCCAGAGGAAGGATACTTGTGGTCTTCAGGGAGCACTTAGTGAATGAATGTGGCTATATACAGACAGGAAGTGAGAAGGAGATGAAAGAGGACAGAGGATAGAGACACGGGTTCAAGTCCCTGCACAACCATTTCCTGGTTTTGTAGGTACACTCGGCCGACACGACCTGCAAGTGTCTCGGTGAACCCAGTGCTCTCCCTACAGCCTAGTTAACTTGCAGGATTTTCGGAAGCATAATGTAGGAAAGTGACATAGGATATGTGGTTACCTGTTCTGTACACAAGGACAGATGGGCAGACAGAAAGATGATTGATTGATTGATTGATTGATTGATAGACAGACAGAGAGATAGATATAGGTTCATATCGATTAACACAAAGCTATTGCTCATAACCTTGAGAGCAATGGTTGAAGCACATAGCAAACTACAAACGAAAAAGAAGAATAAAATCCAGTTTAAAAAGTGCAGTAAGCAGCCATAAGAAGAAAACAAATCCTATCATTGGCAATAACTTGGATGGAGCTAGAGGGTATTATGCTCAGTCAAATAGGCCAGTCGGAGAAATACATGTACCAAATGATTTAACTCATGTGTGGAGTACGATAACAAAGAAAAACTGAAGGAAGAAACAGCAGCATATACACAGTACCCGAGAGTGGACTAAGAGTTACCAAAGAGAAAGGGACTGGGTAGTGTTTGTGGGAAGGGATTGATAAGGGCGGGGAAAAAGAATGGGGGCATTAGGATTAGCATGAATAATGTGTAGGGTGAAGGGTCATTGGGAGGGCTATACAACACAGAGAAGACAAGTAGTGATTCTAGAGCATCTTACGACACGCTGACGGACAGCGACTGAAACTGGGATTTGGCGAGGACTTGGTGAAGGGGTTAGACTAGTTAACATATTGTTCTGCATGTGATTGTATATTAATGAGAACAAAAAAAATTTCAAAGTGCAGTAAGAGCCTAGCTATCAAATATCAGAATAAAAGTACAGGCTTTCACTGCTCCAATCAAAAGACACAGGGTTAGAAGAACTGATGAAAACTCAAGATCACCTAAGTGCTCCCTTACTGGAGACTCACTTGTGATCCAAGGACACAGACAAACTACAAGCTGAAGGGGCGGGGACAGGTACCCTATACAAGTGAATCTTTGAAACAAAGAAACAAATGGATTCTGTTTGAGACCCCAGAGACAGTCACTAGAAAATAGTCCTACCTAGCCACCGTGAATTCCTTTTGTTTGGTATCAGCAGTGCCCAGGTATAGATTTAGTGGTACTGCAATGTCCTTCTCATTTTTCTCACATCAACAAATGAATTGCTGTAATAATATGCGTCTGGGCTTTTGAAATCACTGGGTTTTATGATATCCACGATTGTAAAGAAGTAATAACCACATAAAGAGGGAAGTTTGGACACTCAACCAAACACGTCTCTCCACAACACACACTTTGCTCCCAAATGCTCCTGTCTAGAAATAGGTGTTCCTTTTTATTTGTCCCTCCTCCTATCAGTGGTGAACATGCCAATGTCCCTCAAACATGGTGGTGAGTAAAGCACCAAGTATACTTTTCTGTCTACAACAGGCCTAGAGGAAGTATAATTGGGGTCTTCAGTGAGGACTTAGTCAATGAATGTGGCTAAATACAGTTAGCAAGCGAGAAGGAGGTTAAGAGGACAGAGGACAGAGATACGGGTTCAAGTCCCTGCACCACCATTTACTGGTTTTGTAAGCACACGCGGCTGATTCGATCTGCAATTGTCTCAGTGAGCCCAGTGCTCTCCCTACGGCCTAGGACCTTGCAATGTTTTTGAAAGCATAATGTAGGGAAGTGACATAGTTGATGTAGTTTACTGTTCTGTACATAAGGATAGATGGACAGACAGAAAGAAGATTGTTTCATAGACAGACAGATAGATAGATGACAGATGATCGATAGATTATACACATGATAGAAGACAGGAAGCTAGATAGATGGATAGATAAATAGAGATGATAGAGAGATAGAAAGAAGGATATAAAGAAAGATAGATAGATATACCGACAGACAGAGCGAGAGATAGATACAGATACATATCGATTGACACAAAGCTGTTGCTCATAACCAGGAGATGAATGGTGAAATCACATAGCTAAACTACAAACAAAAAGGAAGAATGAAATCCAGTTTACAAAGTGCAGTAAGCAGCCATAAGAAGAAAACAAATCCTACCATTTGCAATGACGTGGATGGAGCTAGACAGTAGTATGTTCAGAAAAATAGGTCAGGCGGAGAAAGACAATATCAAATGATATCACTCATGTGTGGAGTATAACAACAAAGAGAAACTGAAGGAAAAAAACAGCAGGATACTCACAGAACCCGAGAGTTGACTAAAAGTTGCCAAAGGGAAAAGGACTGCACAGGGTGGTTCTGAAGGGAGGGATAAGTGTGGGGAGAAAGATTGGGGGCATTAGGATTACCATGTATATTGCGTGGGGTCGCGCGGGACATGGGGAGTGCTGTACAACACAGAGAAGACTAGTAGAGGTTATATAGCATCTTAGTACTCCATGATTGACAGCGACTGTATCGGTGTCTTTGAAGGGGTACATGCTGAAGGGGTTTAAAGCATCCAACTATGCTGATGGACAGCGACTTTAAGAGGTTTTTGCTGGTGGACTTGGATAAGGGGGAGAATAGTAAACATAATGTTCTTCACGTGATTGTAGATTAATGATAACAAAAAAAATTTTTTAAGTGCAGTAAGGGCACAGCACTGAATCATCAGAATGAAAGTTCAGGCTCTCAGTGCTGCAAACAAAAGACACAGGGTTAAAAGAACGGATGAAAACTCAAGAAACCTACGTGCTTCCTTACAGGAGACTCACTTGAGATACAAGGACAAAGACAAACTACAAGCTGAAGGTGTGGGGACAAGTACCCTACACGAGTGAAACTGAAAAACAAACAATCAAACAAATGGATTCTGTTTGAGCCCCCAGAGACAGTCAGTAGAAAATAGCACTATCTGGCCACCGTGAATTCTTTTTGTTTGTTTTCAGCAAGGCCCAGCCATAGATTTAGTGGTGGAGCAACGTCCTTCTCATTTTCTCTCACCTCAACAACTGGGTTGCTGAAATAATAAGAATCTGGGCCTTTGAAATCTGTGGGTTTTATGATCTTCACGAATGTGAAGTAATAACCACCTAAAGAGGGAAGTTTGGACACTCAAATAAATATGTCACTCCACAATACACTCTTAGCTCCCAACTGCTCCTGTCTAGAAATTGGTGTTCCTTTTTATTTGACCCTCCATCCTATCAGTGGTGTTCACATAGATGTCCTTCAAACATGGTGGTGAGCAAAGCAACAATTTTACGTTTCTGTCGTCCACAGGCCCAGAGGAAGGATACTTGTGGTCTTCAGGGAGCACTTAGTGAATGAATGTGGCTATATACAGACAGGAAGTGAGAAGGAGATGAAAGAGGACAGAGGATAGAGACACGGGTTCAAGTCCCTGCACAACCATTTCCTGGTTTTGTAGGTACACTCGGCCGACACGACCTGCAAGTGTCTCGGTGAACCCAGTGCTCTCCCTACAGCCTAGTTAACTTGCAGGATTTTCGGAAGCATAATGTAGGAAAGTGACATAGGATATGTGTTTACCTGTTCTGTACACAAGGACAGATGGGCAGACAGAAAGATGATTGATTGATTGATTGATTGATTGATAGACAGACAGAGAGATAGATATAGGTTCATATCGATTAACACAAAGCTATTGCTCATAACCTTGAGAGCAATGGTTGAAGCACATAGCAAACTACAAACGAAAAAGAAGAATAAAATCCAGTTTAAAAAGTGCAGTAAGCAGCCATAAGAAGAAAACAAATCCTATCATTGGCAATAACTTGGATGGAGCTAGAGGGTATTATGCTCAGTCAAATAGGCCAGTCGGAGAAATACATGTACCAAATGATTTAACTCATGTGTGGAGTACGATAACAAAGAAAAACTGAAGGAAGAAACAGCAGCATATACACAGTACCCGAGAGTGGACTAAGAGTTACCAAAGAGAAAGGGACTGGGTAGTGTTTGTGGGAAGGGATTGATAAGGGCGGGGAAAAAGAATGGGGGCATTAGGATTAGCAAGAATAATGTGTAGGGTGAAGGGTCATTGGGAGGGCTATACAACACAGAGAAGACAAGTAGTGATTCTAGAGCATCTTACGACACGCTGACGGACAGCGACTGAAACTGGGATTTGGCGAGGACTTGGTGAAGGGGTTAGACTAGTTAACATATTGTTCTGCATGTGATTGTATATTAATGAGAACAAAAAAAATTTCAAAGTGCAGTAAGAGCCTAGCTATCAAATATCAGAATAAAAGTACAGGCTTTCACTGCTCCAATCAAAAGACACAGGGTTAGAAGAACTGATGAAAACTCAAGATCACCTAAGTGCTCCCTTACTGGAGACTCACTTGTGATCCAAGGACACAGACAAACTACAAGCTGAAGGGGCGGGGACAGGTACCCTATACAAGTGAATCTTTGAAACAAAGAAACAAATGGATTCTGTTTGAGACCCCAGAGACAGTCACTAGAAAATAGTCCTACCTAGCCACCGTGAATTCCTTTTGTTTGGTATCAGCAGTGCCCAGGTATAGATTTAGTGGTACTGCAATGTCCTTCTCATTTTTCTCACATCAACAAATGAATTGCTGTAATAATATGCGTCTGGGCTTTTGAAATCACTGGGTTTTATGATATCCACGATTGTAAAGAAGTAATAACCACATAAAGAGGGAAGTTTGGACACTCAACCAAACACGTCTCTCCACAACACACACTTTGCTCCCAAATGCTCCTGTCTAGAAATAGGTGTTCCTTTTTATTTGTCCCTCCTCCTATCAGTGGTGAACATGCCAATGTCCCTCAAACATGGTGGTGAGTAAAGCACCAAGTATACTTTTCTGTCTACAACAGGCCTAGAGGAAGTATAATTGGGGTCTTCAGTGAGGACTTAGTCAATGAATGTGGCTAAATACAGTTAGCAAGCGAGAAGGAGGTTAAGAGGACAGAGGACAGAGATACGGGTTCAAGTCCCTGCACCACCATTTACTGGTTTTGTAAGCACACGCGGCTGATTCGATCTGCAATTGTCTCAGTGAGCCCAGTGCTCTCCCTACGGCCTAGGACCTTGCAATGTTTTTGAAAGCATAATGTAGGGAAGTGACATAGTTGATGTAGTTTACTGTTCTGTACATAAGGATAGATGGACAGACAGAAAGAAGATTGTTTCATAGACAGACAGATAGATAGATGACAGATGATCGATAGATTATACACATGATAGAAGACAGGAAGCTAGATAGATGGATAGATAAATAGAGATGATAGAGAGATAGAAAGAAGGATATAAAGAAAGATAGATAGATATACCGACAGACAGAGCGAGAGATAGATACAGATACATATCGATTGACACAAAGCTGTTGCTCATAACCAGGAGATGAATGGTGAAATCACATAGCTAAACTACAAACAAAAAGGAAGAATGAAATCCAGTTTACAAAGTGCAGTAAGCAGCCATAAGAAGAAAACAAATCCTACCATTTGCAATGACGTGGATGGAGCTAGACAGTAGTATGTTCAGAAAAATAGGTCAGGCGGAGAAAGACAATATCAAATGATATCACTCATGTGTGGAGTATAACAACAAAGAGAAACTGAAGGAAAAAAACAGCAGGATACTCACAGAACCCGAGAGTTGACTAAAAGTTGCCAAAGGGAAAAGGACTGCACAGGGTGGTTCTGAAGGGAGGGATAAGTGTGGGGAGAAAGATTGGGGGCATTAGGATTACCATGTATATTGCGTGGGGTCGCGCGGGACATGGGGAGTGCTGTACAACACAGAGAAGACTAGTAGAGGTTATATAGCATCTTAGTACTCCATGATTGACAGCGACTGTATCGGTGTCTTTGAAGGGGTACATGCTGAAGGGGTTTAAAGCATCCAACTATGCTGATGGACAGCGACTTTAAGAGGTTTTTGCTGGTGGACTTGGATAAGGGGGAGAATAGTAAACATAATGTTCTTCACGTGATTGTAGATTAATGATAACAAAAAAAATTTTTTAAGTGCAGTAAGGGCACAGCACTGAATCATCAGAATGAAAGTTCAGACTCTCAGTGCTGCAAACAAAAGACACAGGGTTAAAAGAACGGATGAAAACTCAAGAAACCTACGTGCTTCCTTACAGGAGACTCACTTGAGATACAAGGACAAAGACAAACTACAAGCTGAAGGTGTGGGGACAAGTACCCTACACGAGTGAAACTGAAAAACAAACAATCAAACAAATGGATTCTGTTTGAGCCCCCAGAGACAGTCAGTAGAAAATAGCACTATCTGGCCACCGTGAATTCTTTTTGTTTGTTTTCAGCAAGGCCCAGCCATAGATTTAGTGGTGGAGCAACGTCCTTCTCATTTTCTCTCACCTCAACAACTGGGTTGCTGAAATAATAAGAATCTGGGCCTTTGAAATCTGTGGGTTTTATGATCTTCACGAATGTGAAGTAATAACCACCTAAAGAGGGAAGTTTGGACACTCAAATAAATATGTCACTCCACAATACACTCTTAGCTCCCAACTGCTCCTGTCTAGAAATTGGTGTTCCTTTTTATTTGACCCTCCATCCTATCAGTGGTGTTCACATAGATGTCCTTCAAACATGGTGGTGAGCAAAGCAACAATTTTACGTTTCTGTCGTCCACAGGCCCAGAGGAAGGATACTTGTGGTCTTCAGGGAGCACTTAGTGAATGAATGTGGCTATATACAGACAGGAAGTGAGAAGGAGATGAAAGAGGACAGAGGATAGAGACACGGGTTCAAGTCCCTGCACAACCATTTCCTGGTTTTGTAGGTACACTCGGCCGACACGACCTGCAAGTGTCCCGGTGAACCCAGTGCTCTCCCTACAGCCTAGTTACCTTGCAGGATTTTCGGAAGCATAATGTAGGAAAGTGACATAGGATATGTGGTTACCTGTTCTGTACACAAGGACAGATGGGCAGACAGAAAGATGATTGATTGATTGATTGATTGATTGATAGACAGACAGAGAGATAGATATAGGTTCATATCGATTAACACAAAGCTATTGCTCATAACCTTGAGAGCAATGGTTGAAGCACATAGCAAACTACAAACGAAAAAGAAGAATAAAATCCAGTTTAAAAAGTGCAGTAAGCAGCCATAAGAAGAAAACAAATCCTATCATTGGCAATAACTTGGATGGAGCTAGAGGGTATTATGCTCAGTCAAATAGGCCAGTCGGAGAAATACATGTACCAAATGATTTAACTCATGTGTGGAGTACGATAACAAAGAAAAACTGAAGGAAGAAACAGCAGCATATACACAGTACCCGAGAGTGGACTAAGAGTTACCAAAGAGAAAGGGACTGGGTAGTGTTTGTGGGAAGGGATTGATAAGGGCGGGGAAAAAGAATGGGGGCATTAGGATTAGCATGAATAATGTGTAGGGTGAAGGGTCATTGGGAGGGCTATACAACACAGAGAAGACAAGTAGTGATTCTAGAGCATCTTACGACACGCTGACGGACAGCGACTGAAACTGGGATTTGGCGAGGACTTGGTGAAGGGGTTAGACTAGTTAACATATTGTTCTGCATGTGATTGTATATTAATGAGAACAAAAAAAATTTCAAAGTGCAGTAAGAGCCTAGCTATCAAATATCAGAATAAAAGTACAGGCTTTCACTGCTCCAATCAAAAGACACAGGGTTAGAAGAACTGATGAAAACTCAAGATCACCTAAGTGCTCCCTTACTGGAGACTCACTTGTGATCCAAGGACACAGACAAACTACAAGCTGAAGGGGCGGGGACAGGTACCCTATACAAGTGAATCTTTGAAACAAAGAAACAAATGGATTCTGTTTGAGACCCCAGAGACAGTCACTAGAAAATAGTCCTACCTAGCCACCGTGAATTCCTTTTGTTTGGTATCAGCAGTGCCCAGGTATAGATTTAGTGGTACTGCAATGTCCTTCTCATTTTTCTCACATCAACAAATGAATTGCTGTAATAATATGCGTCTGGGCTTTTGAAATCACTGGGTTTTATGATATCCACGATTGTAAAGAAGTAATAACCACATAAAGAGGGAAGTTTGGACACTCAACCAAACACGTCTCTCCACAACACACACTTTGCTCCCAAATGCTCCTGTCTAGAAATAGGTGTTCCTTTTTATTTGTCCCTCCTCCTATCAGTGGTGAACATGCCAATGTCCCTCAAACATGGTGGTGAGTAAAGCACCAAGTATACTTTTCTGTCTACAACAGGCCTAGAGGAAGTATAATTGGGGTCTTCAGTGAGGACTTAGTCAATGAATGTGGCTAAATACAGTTAGCAAGCGAGAAGGAGGTTAAGAGGACAGAGGACAGAGATACGGGTTCAAGTCCCTGCACCACCATTTACTGGTTTTGTAAGCACACGCGGCTGATTCGATCTGCAATTGTCTCAGTGAGCCCAGTGCTCTCCCTACGGCCTAGGACCTTGCAATGTTTTTGAAAGCATAATGTAGGGAAGTGACATAGTTGATGTAGTTAACTGTTCTGTACATAAGGATAGATGGACAGACAGAAAGAAGATTGTTTCATAGACAGACAGATAGATAGATGACAGATGATCGATAGATTATACACATGATAGAAGACAGGAAGCTAGATAGATGGATAGATAAATAGAGATGATAGAGAGATAGAAAGAAGGATATATAGAAAGATAGATAGATATACAGACAGACAGAGCGATAGATAGATACAGATACATATCGATTGACACAAAGCTGTTGCTCATAACCAGGAGATGAATGGTGAAATCACATAGCTAAACTACAAACAAAAAGGAAGAATGAAATCCAGTTTACAAAGTGCAGTAAGCAGCCATAAGAAGAAAACAAATCCTACCATTTGCAATGACGTGGATGGAGCTAGACAGTAGTATGTTCAGAAAAATAGGTCAGGCGGAGAAAGACAATATCAAATGATATCACTCATGTGTGGAGTATAACAACAAAGAGAAACTGAAGGAAAAAAACAGCAGGATACTCACAGAACCCGAGAGTTGACTAAAAGTTGCCAAAGGGAAAAGGACTGCACAGCGTGGTTCTGAAGGGAGGGATAAGTGTGGGGAGAAAGATTGGGGGCATTAGGATTACCATGTATATTGCGTGGGGTCGCGCGGGACATGGGGAGTGCTGTACAACACAGAGAAGACTAGTAGAGGTTATATAGCATCTTAGTACTCCATGATTGACAGCGACTGTATCGGTGTCTTTGAAGGGGTACATGCTGAAGGGGTTTAAAGCATCCAACTATGCTGATGGACAGCGACTTTAAGAGGTTTTTGCTGGTGGACTTGGATAAGGGGGAGAATAGTAAACATAATGTTCTTCACGTGATTGTAGATTAATGATAACAAAAAAAATTTTTTAAGTGCAGTAAGGGCACAGCACTGAATCATCAGAATAAAAGTTCAGGCTCTCAGTGCTGCAAACAAAAGACACAGGGTTAAAAGAACGGATGAAAACTCAAGAAACCTACGTGCTTCCTTACAGGAGACTCACTTGAGATCCAAGGACAAAGACAAACTACAAGCTGAAGGTGTGGGGACAAGTACCCTACACGAGTGAAACTGAAAAACAAACAATCAAACAAATGGATTCTGTTTGAGCCCCCAGAGACAGTCAGTAGAAAATAGCACTATCTGGCCACCGTGAATTCTTTTTGTTTGTTTTCAGCAAGGCCCAGCCATAGATATAGTGGTGGAGCAACGTCCTTCTCATTTTCTCTCACCTCAACAACTGGGTTGCTGAAATAATAAGAATCTGGGCCTTTGAAATCTGTGGGTTTTATGATCTTCACGAATGTGAAGTAATAACCACCTAAAGAGGGAAGTTTGGACACTCAAATAAATATGTCACTCCACAATACACTCTTAGCTCCCAACTGCTCCTGTCTAGATATTGGTGTTCCTTTTTATTTGACCCTCCATCCTATCAGTGGTGTTCACATAGATGTCCTTCAAACATGGTGGTGAGCAAAGAAACAATTTTACGTTTCTGTCGTCCACAGGCCCAGAGGAAGGATACTTGTGGTCTTCAGGGAGCACTTAGTGAATGAATGTGGCTATATACAGACAGGAAGTGAGAAGGAGATGAAAGAGGACAGAGGATAGAGACACGGGTTCAAGTCCCTGCACAACCATTTCCTGGTTTTGTAGGTACACTCGGCCGACACGACCTGCAAGTGTCTCGGTGAACCCAGTGCTCTCCCTACAGCCTAGTTAACTTGCAGGATTTTCGGAAGCATAATGTAGGAAAGTGACATAGGATATGTGGTTACCTGTTCTGTACACAAGGACAGATGGGCAGACAGAAAGATGATTGATTGATTGATTGATTGATTGATAGACAGACAGAGAGATAGATATAGGTTCATATCGATTAACACAAAGCTATTGCTCATAACCTTGAGAGCAATGGTTGAAGCACATAGCAAACTACAAACGAAAAAGAAGAATAAAATCCAGTTTAAAAAGTGCAGTAAGCAGCCATAAGAAGAAAACAAATCCTATCATTGGCAATAACTTGGATGGAGCTAGAGGGTATTATGCTCAGTCAAATAGGCCAGTCGGAGAAATACATGTACCAAATGATTTAACTCATGTGTGGAGTACGATATCAAAGAAAAACTGAAGGAAGAAACAGCAGCATATACACAGTACCCGAGAGTGGACTAAGAGTTACCAAAGAGAATGGGACTGGGTAGTGTTTGTGGGAAGGGATTGATAAGGGCGGGGAAAAAGAATGGGGGCATTAGGATTAGCATGAATAATGTGTAGGGTGAAGGGTCATTGGGAGGGCTATACAACACAGAGAAGACAAGTAGTGATTCTAGAGCATCTTACGACACGCTGACGGACAGCGACTGAAACTGGGATTTGGCGAGGACTTGGTGAAGGGGTTAGACTAGTTAACATATTGTTCTGCATGTGATTGTATATTAATGAGAACAAAAAAAATTTCAAAGTGCAGTAAGAGCTTAGCTATCAAATATCAGAATAAAAGTACAGGCTTTCACTGCTCCAATCAAAAGACACAGGGTTAGAAGAACTGATGAAAACTCAAGATCACCTAAGTGCTCCCTTACTGGAGACTCACTTGTGATCCAAGGACACAGACAAACTACAAGCTGAAGGGGCGGGGACAGGTACCCTATACAAGTGAATCTTTGAAACAAAGAAACAAATGGATTCTGTTTGAGACCCCAGAGACAGTCACTAGAAAATAGTCCTACCTAGCCACCGTGAATTCCTTTTGTTTGGTATCAGCAGTGCCCAGGTATAGATTTAGTGGTACTGCAATGTCCTTCTCATTTTTCTCACATCAACAAATGAATTGCTGTAATAATATGCGTCTGGGCTTTTGAAATCACTGGGTTTTATGATATCCACGATTGTAAAGAAGTAATAACCACATAAAGAGGGAAGTTTGGACACTCAACCAAACACGTCTCTCCACAACACACACTTTGCTCCCAAATGCTCCTGTCTAGAAATAGGTGTTCCTTTTTATTTGTCCCTCCTCCTATCAGTGGTGAACATGCCAATGTCCCTCAAACATGGTGGTGAGTAAAGCACCAAGTATACTTTTCTGTCTACAACAGGCCTAGAGGAAGTATAATTGGGGTCTTCAGTGAGGACTTAGTCAATGAATGTGGCTAAATACAGTTAGCAAGCGAGAAGGAGGTTAAGAGGACAGAGGACAGAGATACGGGTTCAAGTCCCTGCACCACCATTTACTGGTTTTGTAAGCACACGCGGCTGATTCGATCTGCAATTGTCTCAGTGAGCCCAGTGCTCTCCCTACGGCCTAGGACCTTGCAATGTTTTTGAAAGCATAATGTAGGGAAGTGACATAGTTGATGTAGTTAACTGTTCTGTACATAAGGATAGATGGACAGACAGAAAGAAGATTGTTTCATAGACAGACAGATAGATAGATGACAGATGATCGATAGATTATACACATGATAGAAGACAGGAAGCTAGATAGATGGATAGATAAATAGAGATGATAGAGAGATAGAAAGAAGGATATAAAGAAAGATAGATAGATATACCGACAGACAGAGCGATAGATAGATACAGATACATATCGATTGACACAAAGCTGTTGCTCATAACCAGGAGATGAATGGTGAAATCACATAGCTAAACTACAAACAAAAAGGAAGAATGAAATCCAGTTTACAAAGTGCAGTAAGCAGCCATAAGAAGAAAACAAATCCTACCATTTGCAATGACGTGGATGGAGCTAGACAGTAGTATGTTCAGAAAAATAGGTCAGGCGGAGAAAGACAATATCAAATGATATCACTCATGTGTGGAGTATAACAACAAAGAGAAACTGAAGGAAAAAAACAGCAGGATACTCACAGAACCCGAGAGTTGACTAAAAGTTGCCAAAGGGAAAAGGACTGCACAGCGTGGTTCTGAAGGGAGGGATAAGTGTGGGGAGAAAGATTGGGGGCATTAGGATTACCATGTATATTGCGTGGGGTCGCGCGGGACATGGGGAGTGCTGTACAACACAGAGAAGACTAGTAGAGGTTATATAGCATCTTAGTACTCCATGATTGACAGCGACTGTATCGGTGTCTTTGAAGGGGTACATGCTGAAGGGGTTTAAAGCATCCAACTATGCTGATGGACAGCGACTTTAAGAGGTTTTTGCTGGTGGACTTGGATAAGGGGGAGAATAGTAAACATAATGTTCTTCACGTGATTGTAGATTAATGATAACAAAAAAAATTTTTTAAGTGCAGTAAGGGCACAGCACTGAATCATCAGAATAAAAGTTCAGGCTCTCAGTGCTGCAAACAAAAGACACAGGGTTAAAAGAACGGATGAAAACTCAAGAAACCTACGTGCTTCCTTACAGGAGACTCACTTGAGATCCAAGGACAAAGACAAACTACAAGCTGAAGGTGTGGGGACAAGTACCCTACACGAGTGAAACTGAAAAACAAACAATCAAACAAATGGATTCTGTTTGAGCCCCCAGAGACAGTCAGTAGAAAATAGCACTATCTGGCCACCGTGAATTCTTTTTGTTTGTTTTCAGCAAGGCCCAGCCATAGATATAGTGGTGGAGCAACGTCCTTCTCATTTTCTCTCACCTCAACAACTGGGTTGCTGAAATAATAAGAATCTGGGCCTTTGAAATCTGTGGGTTTTATGATCTTCACGAATGTGAAGTAATAACCACCTAAAGAGGGAAGTTTGGACACTCAAATAAATATGTCACTCCACAATACACTCTTAGCTCCCAACTGCTCCTGTCTAGAAATTGGTGTTCCTTTTTATTTGACCCTCCATCCTATCAGTGGTGTTCACATAGATGTCCTTCAAACATGGTGGTGAGCAAAGCAACAATTTTACGTTTCTGTCGTCCACAGGCCCAGAGGAAGGATACTTGTGGTCTTCAGGGAGCACTTAGTGAATGAATGTGGCTATATACAGACAGGAAGTGAGAAGGAGATGAAAGAGGACAGAGGATAGAGACACGGGTTCAAGTACCTGCACAACCATTTCCTGGTTTTGTAGGTACACTCGGCCGACACGACCTGCAAGTGTCTCGGTGAACCCAGTGCTCTCCCTACAGCCTAGTTAACTTGCAGGATTTTCGGAAGCATAATGTAGGAAAGTGACATAGGATATGTGGTTACCTGTTCTGTACACAAGGACAGATGGGCAGACAGAAAGATGATTGATTGATTGATTGATTGATTGATAGACAGACAGAGAGATAGATATAGGTTCATATCGATTAACACAAAGCTATTGCTCATAACCTTGAGAGCAATGGTTGAAGCACATAGCAAACTACAAACGAAAAAGAAGAATAAAATCCAGTTTAAAAAGTGCAGTAAGCAGCCATAAGAAGAAAACAAATCCTATCATTGGCAATAACTTGGATGGAGCTAGAGGGTATTATGCTCAGTCAAATAGGCCAGTCGGAGAAATACATGTACCAAATGATTTAACTCATGTGTGGAGTACGATAACAAAGAAAAACTGAAGGAAGAAACAGCAGCATATACACAGTACCCGAGAGTGGACTAAGAGTTACCAAAGAGAAAGGGACTGGGTAGTGTTTGTGGGAAGGGATTGATAAGGGCGGGGAAAAAGAATGGGGGCATTAGGATTAGCATGAATAATGTGTAGGGTGAAGGGTCATTGGGAGGGCTATACAACACAGAGAAGACAAGTAGTGATTCTAGAGCATCTTACGACACGCTGACGGACAGCGACTGAAACTGGGATTTGGCGAGGACTTGGTGAAGGGGTTAGACTAGTTAACATATTGTTCTGCATGTGATTGTATATTAATGAGAACAAAAAAAATTTCAAAGTGCAGTAAGAGCTTAGCTATCAAATATCAGAATAAAAGTACAGGCTTTCACTGCTCCAATCAAAAGACACAGGGTTAGAAGAACTGATGAAAACTCAAGATCACCTAAGTGCTCCCTTACTGGAGACTCACTTGTGATCCAAGGACACAGACAAACTACAAGCTGAAGGGGCGGGGACAGGTACCCTATACAAGTGAATCTTTGAAACAAAGAAACAAATGGATTCTGTTTGAGACCCCAGAGACAGTCACTAGAAAATAGTCCTACCTAGCCACCGTGAATTCCTTTTGTTTGGTATCAGCAGTGCCCAGGTATAGATTTAGTGGTACTGCAATGTCCTTCTCATTTTTCTCACATCAACAAATGAATTGCTGTAATAATATGCGTCTGGGCTTTTGAAATCACTGGGTTTTATGATATCCACGATTGTAAAGAAGTAATAACCACATAAAGAGGGAAGTTTGGACACTCAACCAAACACGTCTCTCCACAACACACACTTTGCTCCCAAATGCTCCTGTCTAGAAATAGGTGTTCCTTTTTATTTGTCCCTCCTCCTATCAGTGGTGAACATGCCAATGTCCCTCAAACATGGTGGTGAGTAAAGCACCAAGTATACTTTTCTGTCTACAACAGGCCTAGAGGAAGTATAATTGGGGTCTTCAGTGAGGACTTAGTCAATGAATGTGGCTAAATACAGTTAGCAAGCGAGAAGGAGGTTAAGAGGACAGAGGACAGAGATACGGGTTCAAGTCCCTGCACCACCATTTACTGGTTTTGTAAGCACACGCGGCTGATTCGATCTGCAATTGTCTCAGTGAGCCCAGTGCTCTCCCTACGGCCTAGGACCTTGCAATGTTTTTGAAAGCATAATGTAGGGAAGTGACATAGTTGATGTAGTTAACTGTTCTGTACATAAGGATAGATGGACAGACAGAAAGAAGATTGTTTCATAGACAGACAGATAGATAGATGACAGATGATCGATAGATTATACACATGATAGAAGACAGGAAGCTAGATAGATGGATAGATAAATAGAGATGATAGAGAGATAGAAAGAAGGATATAAAGAAAGATAGATAGATATACCGACAGACAGAGCGATAGATAGATACAGATACATATCGATTGACACAAAGCTGTTGCTCATAACCAGGAGATGAATGGTGAAATCACATAGCTAAACTACAAACAAAAAGGAAGAATGAAATCCAGTTTACAAAGTGCAGTAAGCAGCCATAAGAAGAAAACAAATCCTACCATTTGCAATGACGTGGATGGAGCTAGACAGTAGTATGTTCAGAAAAATAGGTCAGGCGGAGAAAGACAATATCAAATGATATCACTCATGTGTGGAGTATAACAACAAAGAGAAACTGAAGGAAAAAAACAGCAGGATACTCACAGAACCCGAGAGTTGACTAAAAGTTGCCAAAGGGAAAAGGACTGCACAGCGTGGTTCTGAAGGGAGGGATAAGTGTGGGGAGAAAGATTGGGGGCATTAGGATTACCATGTATATTGCGTGGGGTCGCGCGGGACATGGGGAGTGCTGTACAACACAGAGAAGACTAGTAGAGGTTATATAGCATCTTAGTACTCCATGATTGACAGCGACTGTATCGGTGTCTTTGAAGGGGTACATGCTGAAGGGGTTTAAAGCATCCAACTATGCTGATGGACAGCGACTTTAAGAGGTTTTTGCTGGTGGACTTGGATAAGGGGGAGAATAGTAAACATAATGTTCTTCACGTGATTGTAGATTAATGATAACAAAAAAAATTTTTTAAGTGCAGTAAGGGCACAGCACTGAATCATCAGAATAAAAGTTCAGGCTCTCAGTGCTGCAAACAAAAGACACAGGGTTAAAAGAACGGATGAAAACTCAAGAAACCTACGTGCTTCCTTACAGGAGACTCACTTGAGATCCAAGGACAAAGACAAACTACAAGCTGAAGGTGTGGGGACAAGTACCCTACACGAGTGAAACTGAAAAACAAACAATCAAACAAATGGATTCTGTTTGAGCCCCCAGAGACAGTCAGTAGAAAATAGCACTATCTGGCCACCGTGAATTCTTTTTGTTTGTTTTCAGCAAGGCCCAGCCATAGATATAGTGGTGGAGCAACGTCCTTCTCATTTTCTCTCACCTCAACAACTGGGTTGCTGAAATAATAAGAATCTGGGCCTTTGAAATCTGTGGGTTTTATGATCTTCACGAATGTGAAGTAATAACCACCTAAAGAGGGAAGTTTGGACACTCAAATAAATATGTCACTCCACAATACACTCTTAGCTCCCAACTGCTCCTGTCTAGATATTGGTGTTCCTTTTTATTTGACCCTCCATCCTATCAGTGGTGTTCACATAGATGTCCTTCAAACATGGTGGTGAGCAAAGAAACAATTTTACGTTTCTGTCGTCCACAGGCCCAGAGGAAGGATACTTGTGGTCTTCAGGGAGCACTTAGTGAATGAATGTGGCTATATACAGACAGGAAGTGAGAAGGAGATGAAAGAGGACAGAGGATAGAGACACGGGTTCAAGTCCCTGCACAACCATTTCCTGGTTTTGTAGGTACACTCGGCCGACACGACCTGCAAGTGTCTCGGTGAACCCAGTGCTCTCCCTACAGCCTAGTTAACTTGCAGGATTTTCGGAAGCATAATGTAGGAAAGTGACATAGGATATGTGGTTACCTGTTCTGTACACAAGGACAGATGGGCAGACAGAAAGATGATTGATTGATTGATTGATTGATTGATAGACAGACAGAGAGATAGATATAGGTTCATATCGATTAACACAAAGCTATTGCTCATAACCTTGAGAGCAATGGTTGAAGCACATAGCAAACTACAAACGAAAAAGAAGAATAAAATCCAGTTTAAAAAGTGCAGTAAGCAGCCATAAGAAGAAAACAAATCCTATCATTGGCAATAACTTGGATGGAGCTAGAGGGTATTATGCTCAGTCAAATAGGCCAGTCGGAGAAATACATGTACCAAATGATTTAACTCATGTGTGGAGTACGATATCAAAGAAAAACTGAAGGAAGAAACAGCAGCATATACACAGTACCCGAGAGTGGACTAAGAGTTACCAAAGAGAATGGGACTGGGTAGTGTTTGTGGGAAGGGATTGATAAGGGCGGGGAAAAAGAATGGGGGCATTAGGATTAGCATGAATAATGTGTAGGGTGAAGGGTCATTGGGAGGGCTATACAACACAGAGAAGACAAGTAGTGATTCTAGAGCATCTTACGACACGCTGACGGACAGCGACTGAAACTGGGATTTGGCGAGGACTTGGTGAAGGGGTTAGACTAGTTAACATATTGTTCTGCATGTGATTGTATATTAATGAGAACAAAAAAAATTTCAAAGTGCAGTAAGAGCTTAGCTATCAAATATCAGAATAAAAGTACAGGCTTTCACTGCTCCAATCAAAAGACACAGGGTTAGAAGAACTGATGAAAACTCAAGATCACCTAAGTGCTCCCTTACTGGAGACTCACTTGTGATCCAAGGACACAGACAAACTACAAGCTGAAGGGGCGGGGACAGGTACCCTATACAAGTGAATCTTTGAAACAAAGAAACAAATGGATTCTGTTTGAGACCCCAGAGACAGTCACTAGAAAATAGTCCTACCTAGCCACCGTGAATTCCTTTTGTTTGGTATCAGCAGTGCCCAGGTATAGATTTAGTGGTACTGCAATGTCCTTCTCATTTTTCTCACATCAACAAATGAATTGCTGTAATAATATGCGTCTGGGCTTTTGAAATCACTGGGTTTTATGATATCCACGATTGTAAAGAAGTAATAACCACATAAAGAGGGAAGTTTGGACACTCAACCAAACACGTCTCTCCACAACACACACTTTGCTCCCAAATGCTCCTGTCTAGAAATAGGTGTTCCTTTTTATTTGTCCCTCCTCCTATCAGTGGTGAACATGCCAATGTCCCTCAAACATGGTGGTGAGTAAAGCACCAAGTATACTTTTCTGTCTACAACAGGCCTAGAGGAAGTATAATTGGGGTCTTCAGTGAGGACTTAGTCAATGAATGTGGCTAAATACAGTTAGCAAGCGAGAAGGAGGTTAAGAGGACAGAGGACAGAGATACGGGTTCAAGTCCCTGCACCACCATTTACTGGTTTTGTAAGCACACGCGGCTGATTCGATCTGCAATTGTCTCAGTGAGCCCAGTGCTCTCCCTACGGCCTAGGACCTTGCAATGTTTTTGAAAGCATAATGTAGGGAAGTGACATAGTTGATGTAGTTAACTGTTCTGTACATAAGGATAGATGGACAGACAGAAAGAAGATTGTTTCATAGACAGACAGATAGATAGATGACAGATGATCGATAGATTATACACATGATAGAAGACAGGAAGCTAGATAGATGGATAGATAAATAGAGATGATAGAGAGATAGAAAGAAGGATATAAAGAAAGATAGATAGATATACCGACAGACAGAGCGATAGATAGATACAGATACATATCGATTGACACAAAGCTGTTGCTCATAACCAGGAGATGAATGGTGAAATCACATAGCTAAACTACAAACAAAAAGGAAGAATGAAATCCAGTTTACAAAGTGCAGTAAGCAGCCATAAGAAGAAAACAAATCCTACCATTTGCAATGACGTGGATGGAGCTAGACAGTAGTATGTTCAGAAAAATAGGTCAGGCGGAGAAAGACAATATCAAATGATATCACTCATGTGTGGAGTATAACAACAAAGAGAAACTGAAGGAAAAAAACAGCAGGATACTCACAGAACCCGAGAGTTGACTAAAAGTTGCCAAAGGGAAAAGGACTGCACAGCGTGGTTCTGAAGGGAGGGATAAGTGTGGGGAGAAAGATTGGGGGCATTAGGATTACCATGTATATTGCGTGGGGTCGCGCGGGACATGGGGAGTGCTGTACAACACAGAGAAGACTAGTAGAGGTTATATAGCATCTTAGTACTCCATGATTGACAGCGACTGTATCGGTGTCTTTGAAGGGGTACATGCTGAAGGGGTTTAAAGCATCCAACTATGCTGATGGACAGCGACTTTAAGAGGTTTTTGCTGGTGGACTTGGATAAGGGGGAGAATAGTAAACATAATGTTCTTCACGTGATTGTAGATTAATGATAACAAAAAAAATTTTTTAAGTGCAGTAAGGGCACAGCACTGAATCATCAGAATAAAAGTTCAGGCTCTCAGTGCTGCAAACAAAAGACACAGGGTTAAAAGAACGGATGAAAACTCAAGAAACCTACGTGCTTCCTTACAGGAGACTCACTTGAGATCCAAGGACAAAGACAAACTACAAGCTGAAGGTGTGGGGACAAGTACCCTACACGAGTGAAACTGAAAAACAAACAATCAAACAAATGGATTCTGTTTGAGCCCCCAGAGACAGTCAGTAGAAAATAGCACTATCTGGCCACCGTGAATTCTTTTTGTTTGTTTTCAGCAAGGCCCAGCCATAGATATAGTGGTGGAGCAACGTCCTTCTCATTTTCTCTCACCTCAACAACTGGGTTGCTGAAATAATAAGAATCTGGGCCTTTGAAATCTGTGGGTTTTATGATCTTCACGAATGTGAAGTAATAACCACCTAAAGAGGGAAGTTTGGACACTCAAATAAATATGTCACTCCACAATACACTCTTAGCTCCCAACTGCTCCTGTCTAGAAATTGGTGTTCCTTTTTATTTGACCCTCCATCCTATCAGTGGTGTTCACATAGATGTCCTTCAAACATGGTGGTGAGCAAAGCAACAATTTTACGTTTCTGTCGTCCACAGGCCCAGAGGAAGGATACTTGTGGTCTTCAGGGAGCACTTAGTGAATGAATGTGGCTATATACAGACAGGAAGTGAGAAGGAGATGAAAGAGGACAGAGGATAGAGACACGGGTTCAAGTACCTGCACAACCATTTCCTGGTTTTGTAGGTACACTCGGCCGACACGACCTGCAAGTGTCTCGGTGAACCCAGTGCTCTCCCTACAGCCTAGTTAACTTGCAGGATTTTCGGAAGCATAATGTAGGAAAGTGACATAGGATATGTGGTTACCTGTTCTGTACACAAGGACAGATGGGCAGACAGAAAGATGATTGATTGATTGATTGATTGATTGATAGACAGACAGAGAGATAGATATAGGTTCATATCGATTAACACAAAGCTATTGCTCATAACCTTGAGAGCAATGGTTGAAGCACATAGCAAACTACAAACGAAAAAGAAGAATAAAATCCAGTTTAAAAAGTGCAGTAAGCAGCCATAAGAAGAAAACAAATCCTATCATTGGCAATAACTTGGATGGAGCTAGAGGGTATTATGCTCAGTCAAATAGGCCAGTCGGAGAAATACATGTACCAAATGATTTAACTCATGTGTGGAGTACGATAACAAAGAAAAACTGAAGGAAGAAACAGCAGCATATACACAGTACCCGAGAGTGGACTAAGAGTTACCAAAGAGAAAGGGACTGGGTAGTGTTTGTGGGAAGGGATTGATAAGGGCGGGGAAAAAGAATGGGGGCATTAGGATTAGCATGAATAATGTGTAGGGTGAAGGGTCATTGGGAGGGCTATACAACACAGAGAAGACAAGTAGTGATTCTAGAGCATCTTACGACACGCTGACGGACAGCGACTGAAACTGGGATTTGGCGAGGACTTGGTGAAGGGGTTAGACTAGTTAACATATTGTTCTGCATGTGATTGTATATTAATGAGAACAAAAAAAATTTCAAAGTGCAGTAAGAGCTTAGCTATCAAATATCAGAATAAAAGTACAGGCTTTCACTGCTCCAATCAAAAGACACAGGGTTAGAAGAACTGATGAAAACTCAAGATCACCTAAGTGCTCCCTTACTGGAGACTCACTTGTGATCCAAGGACACAGACAAACTACAAGCTGAAGGGGCGGGGACAGGTACCCTATACAAGTGAATCTTTGAAACAAAGAAACAAATGGATTCTGTTTGAGACCCCAGAGACAGTCACTAGAAAATAGTCCTACCTAGCCACCGTGAATTCCTTTTGTTTGGTATCAGCAGTGCCCAGGTATAGATTTAGTGGTACTGCAATGTCCTTCTCATTTTTCTCACATCAACAAATGAATTGCTGTAATAATATGCGTCTGGGCTTTTGAAATCACTGGGTTTTATGATATCCACGATTGTAAAGAAGTAATAACCACATAAAGAGGGAAGTTTGGACACTCAACCAAACACGTCTCTCCACAACACACACTTTGCTCCCAAATGCTCCTGTCTAGAAATAGGTGTTCCTTTTTATTTGTCCCTCCTCCTATCAGTGGTGAACATGCCAATGTCCCTCAAACATGGTGGTGAGTAAAGCACCAAGTATACTTTTCTGTCTACAACAGGCCTAGAGGAAGTATAATTGGGGTCTTCAGTGAGGACTTAGTCAATGAATGTGGCTAAATACAGTTAGCAAGCGAGAAGGAGGTTAAGAGGACAGAGGACAGAGATACGGGTTCAAGTCCCTGCACCACCATTTACTGGTTTTGTAAGCACACGCGGCTGATTCGATCTGCAATTGTCTCAGTGAGCCCAGTGCTCTCCCTACGGCCTAGGACCTTGCAATGTTTTTGAAAGCATAATGTAGGGAAGTGACATAGTTGATGTAGTTAACTGTTCTGTACATAAGGATAGATGGACAGACAGAAAGAAGATTGTTTCATAGACAGACAGATAGATAGATGACAGATGATCGATAGATTATACACATGATAGAAGACAGGAAGCTAGATAGATGGATAGATAAATAGAGATGATAGAGAGATAGAAAGAAGGATATAAAGAAAGATAGATAGATATACCGACAGACAGAGCGATAGATAGATACAGATACATATCGATTGACACAAAGCTGTTGCTCATAACCAGGAGATGAATGGTGAAATCACATAGCTAAACTACAAACAAAAAGGAAGAATGAAATCCAGTTTACAAAGTGCAGTAAGCAGCCATAAGAAGAAAACAAATCCTACCATTTGCAATGACGTGGATGGAGCTAGACAGTAGTATGTTCAGAAAAATAGGTCAGGCGGAGAAAGACAATATCAAATGATATCACTCATGTGTGGAGTATAACAACAAAGAGAAACTGAAGGAAAAAAACAGCAGGATACTCACAGAACCCGAGAGTTGACTAAAAGTTGCCAAAGGGAAAAGGACTGCACAGCGTGGTTCTGAAGGGAGGGATAAGTGTGGGGAGAAAGATTGGGGGCATTAGGATTACCATGTATATTGCGTGGGGTCGCGCGGGACATGGGGAGTGCTGTACAACACAGAGAAGACTAGTAGAGGTTATATAGCATCTTAGTACTCCATGATTGACAGCGACTGTATCGGTGTCTTTGAAGGGGTACATGCTGAAGGGGTTTAAAGCATCCAACTATGCTGATGGACAGCGACTTTAAGAGGTTTTTGCTGGTGGACTTGGATAAGGGGGAGAATAGTAAACATAATGTTCTTCACGTGATTGTAGATTAATGATAACAAAAAAAATTTTTTAAGTGCAGTAAGGGCACAGCACTGAATCATCAGAATAAAAGTTCAGGCTCTCAGTGCTGCAAACAAAAGACACAGGGTTAAAAGAACGGATGAAAACTCAAGAAACCTACGTGCTTCCTTACAGGAGACTCACTTGAGATCCAAGGACAAAGACAAACTACAAGCTGAAGGTGTGGGGACAAGTACCCTACACGAGTGAAACTGAAAAACAAACAATCAAACAAATGGATTCTGTTTGAGCCCCCAGAGACAGTCAGTAGAAAATAGCACTATCTGGCCACCGTGAATTCTTTTTGTTTGTTTTCAGCAAGGCCCAGCCATAGATATAGTGGTGGAGCAACGTCCTTCTCATTTTCTCTCACCTCAACAACTGGGTTGCTGAAATAATAAGAATCTGGGCCTTTGAAATCTGTGGGTTTTATGATCTTCACGAATGTGAAGTAATAACCACCTAAAGAGGGAAGTTTGGACACTCAAATAAATATGTCACTCCACAATACACTCTTAGCTCCCAACTGCTCCTGTCTAGAAATTGGTGTTCCTTTTTATTTGACCCTCCATCCTATCAGTGGTGTTCACATAGATGTCCTTCAAACATGGTGGTGAGCAAAGCAACAATTTTACGTTTCTGTCGTCCACAGGCCCAGAGGAAGGATACTTGTGGTCTTCAGGGAGCACTTAGTGAATGAATGTGGCTATATACAGACAGGAAGTGAGAAGGAGATGAAAGAGGACAGAGGATAGAGACACGGGTTCAAGTCCCTGCACAACCATTTCCTGGTTTTGTAGGTACACTCGGCCGACACGACCTGCAAGTGTCTCGGTGAACCCAGTGCTCTCCCTACAGCCTAGTTAACTTGCAGGATTTTCGGAAGCATAATGTAGGAAAGTGACATAGGATATGTGGTTACCTGTTCTGTACACAAGGACAGATGGGCAGACAGAAAGATGATTGATTGATTGATTGATTGATTGATAGACAGACAGAGAGATAGATATAGGTTCATATCGATTAACACAAAGCTATTGCTCATAACCTTGAGAGCAATGGTTGAAGCACATAGCAAACTACAAACGAAAAAGAAGAATAAAATCCAGTTTAAAAAGTGCAGTAAGCAGCCATAAGAAGAAAACAAATCCTATCATTGGCAATAACTTGGATGGAGCTAGAGGGTATTATGCTCAGTCAAATAGGCCAGTCGGAGAAATACATGTACCAAATGATTTAACTCATGTGTGGAGTACGATAACAAAGAAAAACTGAAGGAAGAAACAGCAGCATATACACAGTACCCGAGAGTGGACTAAGAGTTACCAAAGAGAAAGGGACTGGGTAGTGTTTGTGGGAAGGGATTGATAAGGGCGGGGAAAAAGAATGGGGGCATTAGGATTAGCATGAATAATGTGTAGGGTGAAGGGTCATTGGGAGGGCTATACAACACAGAGAAGACAAGTAGTGATTCTAGAGCATCTTACGACACGCTGACGGACAGCGACTGAAACTGGGATTTGGCGAGGACTTGGTGAAGGGGTTAGACTAGTTAACATATTGTTCTGCATGTGATTGTATATTAATGAGAACAAAAAAAATTTCAAAGTGCAGTAAGAGCTTAGCTATCAAATATCAGAATAAAAGTACAGGCTTTCACTGCTCCAATCAAAAGACACAGGGTTAGAAGAACTGATGAAAACTCAAGATCACCTAAGTGCTCCCTTACTGGAGACTCACTTGTGATCCAAGGACACAGACAAACTACAAGCTGAAGGGGCGGGGACAGGTACCCTATACAAGTGAATCTTTGAAACAAAGAAACAAATGGATTCTGTTTGAGACCCCAGAGACAGTCACTAGAAAATAGTCCTACCTAGCCACCGTGAATTCCTTTTGTTTGGTATCAGCAGTGCCCAGGTATAGATTTAGTGGTACTGCAATGTCCTTCTCATTTTTCTCACATCAACAAATGAATTGCTGTAATAATATGCGTCTGGGCTTTTGAAATCACTGGGTTTTATGATATCCACGATTGTAAAGAAGTAATAACCACATAAAGAGGGAAGTTTGGACACTCAACCAAACACGTCTCTCCACAACACACACTTTGCTCCCAAATGCTCCTGTCTAGAAATAGGTGTTCCTTTTTATTTGTCCCTCCTCCTATCAGTGGTGAACATGCCAATGTCCCTCAAACATGGTGGTGAGTAAAGCACCAAGTATACTTTTCTGTCTACAACAGGCCTAGAGGAAGTATAATTGGGGTCTTCAGTGAGGACTTAGTCAATGAATGTGGCTAAATACAGTTAGCAAGCGAGAAGGAGGTTAAGAGGACAGAGGACAGAGATACGGGTTCAAGTCCCTGCACCACCATTTACTGGTTTTGTAAGCACACGCGGCTGATTCGATCTGCAATTGTCTCAGTGAGCCCAGTGCTCTCCCTACGGCCTAGGACCTTGCAATGTTTTTGAAAGCATAATGTAGGGAAGTGACATAGTTGATGTAGTTAACTGTTCTGTACATAAGGATAGATGGACAGACAGAAAGAAGATTGTTTCATAGACAGACAGATAGATAGATGACAGATGATCGATAGATTATACACATGATAGAAGACAGGAAGCTAGATAGATGGATAGATAAATAGAGATGATAGAGAGATAGAAAGAAGGATATATAGAAAGATAGATAGATATACAGACAGACAGAGCGATAGATAGATACAGATACATATCGATTGACACAAAGCTGTTGCTCATAACCAGGAGATGAATGGTGAAATCACATAGCTAAACTACAAACAAAAAGGAAGAATGAAATCCAGTTTACAAAGTGCAGTAAGCAGCCATAAGAAGAAAACAAATCCTACCATTTGCAATGACGTGGATGGAGCTAGACAGTAGTATGTTCAGAAAAATAGGTCAGGCGGAGAAAGACAATATCAAATGATATCACTCATGTGTGGAGTATAACAACAAAGAGAAACTGAAGGAAAAAAACAGCAGGATACTCACAGAACCCGAGAGTTGACTAAAAGTTGCCAAAGGGAAAAGGACTGCACAGCGTGGTTCTGAAGGGAGGGATAAGTGTGGGGAGAAAGATTGGGGGCATTAGGATTACCATGTATATTGCGTGGGGTCGCGCGGGACATGGGGAGTGCTGTACAACACAGAGAAGACTAGTAGAGTTTATATAGCATCTTAGTACTCCATGATTGACAGCGACTGTATCGGTGTCTTTGAAGGGGTACATGCTGAAGGGGTTTAAAGCATCCAACTATGCTGATGGACAGCGACTTTAAGAGGTTTTTGCTGGTGGACTTGGATAAGGGGGAGAATAGTAAACATAATGTTCTTCACGTGATTGTAGATTAATGATAACAAAAAAAATTTTTTAAGTGCAGTAAGGGCACAGCACTGAATCATCAGAATGAAAGTTCAGCCTCTCAGTGCTGCAAACAAAAGACACAGGGTTAAAAGAACGGATGAAAACTCAAGAAACCTACGTGCTTCCTTACAGGAGACTCACTTGAGATACAAGGACAAAGACAAACTACAAGCTGAAGGTGTGGGGACAAGTACCCTACACGAGTGAAACTGAAAAACAAACAATCAAACAAATGGATTCTGTTTGAGCCCCCAGAGACAGTCAGTAGAAAATAGCACTATCTGGCCACCGTGAATTCTTTTTGTTTGTTTTCAGCAAGGCCCAGCCATAGATTTAGTGGTGGAGCAACGTCCTTCTCATTTTCTCTCACCTCAACAACTGGGTTGCTGAAATAATAAGAATCTGGGCCTTTGAAATCTGTGGGTTTTATGATCTTCACGAATGTGAAGTAATAACCACCTAAAGAGGGAAGTTTGGACACTCAAATAAATATGTCACTCCACAATACACTCTTAGCTCCCAACTGCTCCTGTCTAGAAATTGGTGTTCCTTTTTATTTGACCCTCCATCCTATCAGTGGTGTTCACATAGATGTCCAGATGTCCTTCAAACATGGTGGTGAGCAAAGCAACAATTTTACGTTTCTGTCGTCCACAGGCCCAGAGGAAGGATACTTGTGGTCTTCAGGGAGCACTTAGTGAATGAATGTGGCTATATACAGACAGGAAGTGAGAAGGAGATGAAAGAGGACAGAGGATAGAGACACGGGTTCAAGTCCCTGCACAACCATTTCCTGGTTTTGTAGGTACACTCGGCCGACACGACCTGCAAGTGTCTCGGTGAACCCAGTGCTCTCCCTACAGCCTAGTTAACTTGCAGGATTTTCGGAAGCATAATGTAGGAAAGTGACATAGGATATGTGGTTACCTGTTCTGTACACAAGGACAGATGGGCAGACAGAAAGATGATTGATTGATTGATTGATTGATTGATAGACAGACAGAGAGATAGATATAGGTTCATATCGATTAACACAAAGCTATTGCTCATAACCTTGAGAGCAATGGTTGAAGCACATAGCAAACTACAAACGAAAAAGAAGAATAAAATCCAGTTTAAAAAGTGCAGTAAGCAGCCATAAGAAGAAAACAAATCCTATCATTGGCAATAACTTGGATGGAGCTAGAGGGTATTATGCTCAGTCAAATAGGCCAGTCGGAGAAATACATGTACCAAATGATTTAACTCATGTGTGGAGTACGATAACAAAGAAAAACTGAAGGAAGAAACAGCAGCATATACACAGTACCCGAGAGTGGACTAAGAGTTACCAAAGAGAAAGGGACTGGGTAGTGTTTGTGGGAAGGGATTGATAAGGGCGGGGAAAAAGAATGGGGGCATTAGGATTAGCATGAATAATGTGTAGGGTGAAGGGTCATTGGGAGGGCTATACAACACAGAGAAGACAAGTAGTGATTCTAGAGCATCTTACGACACGCTGACGGACAGCGACTGAAACTGGGATTTGGCGAGGACTTGGTGAAGGGGTTAGACTAGTTAACATATTGTTCTGCATGTGATTGTATATTAATGAGAACAAAAAAAATTTCAAAGTGCAGTAAGAGCCTAGCTATCAAATATCAGAATAAAAGTACAGGCTTTCACTGCTCCAATCAAAAGACACAGGGTTAGAAGAACTGATGAAAACTCAAGATCACCTAAGTGCTCCCTTACTGGAGACTCACTTGTGATCCAAGGACACAGACAAACTACAAGCTGAAGGGGCGGGGACAGGTACCCTATACAAGTGAATCTTTGAAACAAAGAAACAAATGGATTCTGTTTGAGACCCCAGAGACAGTCACTAGAAAATAGTCCTACCTAGCCACCGTGAATTCCTTTTGTTTGGTATCAGCAGTGCCCAGGTATAGATTTAGTGGTACTGCAATGTCCTTCTCATTTTTCTCACATCAACAAATGAATTGCTGTAATAATATGCGTCTGGGCTTTTGAAATCACTGGGTTTTATGATATCCACGATTGTAAAGAAGTAATAACCACATAAAGAGGGAAGTTTGGACACTCAACCAAACACGTCTCTCCACAACACACACTTTGCTCCCAAATGCTCCTGTCTAGAAATAGGTGTTCCTTTTTATTTGTCCCTCCTCCTATCAGTGGTGAACATGCCAATGTCCCTCAAACATGGTGGTGAGTAAAGCACCAAGTATACTTTTCTGTCTACAACAGGCCTAGAGGAAGTATAATTGGGGTCTTCAGTGAGGACTTAGTCAATGAATGTGGCTAAATACAGTTAGCAAGCGAGAAGGAGGTTAAGAGGACAGAGGACAGAGATACGGGTTCAAGTCCCTGCACCACCATTTACTGGTTTTGTAAGCACACGCGGCTGATTCGATCTGCAATTGTCTCAGTGAGCCCAGTGCTCTCCCTACGGCCTAGGACCTTGCAATGTTTTTGAAAGCATAATGTAGGGAAGTGACATAGTTGATGTAGTTAACTGTTCTGTACATAAGGATAGATGGACAGACAGAAAGAAGATTGTTTCATAGACAGACAGATAGATAGATGACAGATGATCGATAGATTATACACATGATAGAAGACAGGAAGCTAGATAGATGGATAGATAAATAGAGATGATAGAGAGATAGAAAGAAGGATATATAGAAAGATAGATAGATATACAGACAGACAGAGCGATAGATAGATACAGATACATATCGATTGACACAAAGCTGTTGCTCATAACCAGGAGATGAATGGTGAAATCACATAGCTAAACTACAAACAAAAAGGAAGAATGAAATCCAGTTTACAAAGTGCAGTAAGCAGCCATAAGAAGAAAACAAATCCTACCATTTGCAATGACGTGGATGGAGCTAGACAGTAGTATGTTCAGAAAAATAGGTCAGGCGGAGAAAGACAATATCAAATGATATCACTCATGTGTGGAGTATAACAACAAAGAGAAACTGAAGGAAAAAAACAGCAGGATACTCACAGAACCCGAGAGTTGACTAAAAGTTGCCAAAGGGAAAAGGACTGCACAGCGTGGTTCTGAAGGGAGGGATAAGTGTGGGGAGAAAGATTGGGGGCATTAGGATTACCATGTATATTGCGTGGGGTCGCGCGGGACATGGGGAGTGCTGTACAACACAGAGAAGACTAGTAGAGGTTATATAGCATCTTAGTACTCCATGATTGACAGCGACTGTATCGGTGTCTTTGAAGGGGTACATGCTGAAGGGGTTTAAAGCATCCAACTATGCTGATGGACAGCGACTTTAAGAGGTTTTTGCTGGTGGACTTGGATAAGGGGGAGAATAGTAAACATAATGTTCTTCACGTGATTGTAGATTAATGATAACAAAAAAAATTTTTTAAGTGCAGTAAGGGCACAGCACTGAATCATCAGAATGAAAGTTCAGGCTCTCAGTGCTGCAAACAAAAGACACAGGGTTAAAAGAACGGATGAAAACTCAAGAAACCTACGTGCTTCCTTACAGGAGACTCACTTGAGATCCAAGGACAAAGACAAACTACAAGCTGAAGGTGTGGGGACAAGTACCCTACACGAGTGAAACTGAAAAACAAACAATCAAACAAATGGATTCTGTTTGAGCCCCCAGAGACAGTCAGTAGAAAATAGCACTATCTGGCCACCGTGAATTCTTTTTGTTTGTTTTCAGCAAGGCCCAGCCATAGATTTAGTGGTGGAGCAACGTCCTTCTCATTTTCTCTCACCTCAACAACTGGGTTGCTGAAATAATAAGAATCTGGGCCTTTGAAATCTGTGGGTTTTATGATCTTCACGAATGTGAAGTAATAACCACCTAAAGAGGGAAGTTTGGACACTCAAATAAATATGTCACTCCACAATACACTCTTAGCTCCCAACTGCTCCTGTCTAGAAATTGGTGTTCCTTTTTATTTGACCCTCCATCCTATCAGTGGTGTTCACATAGATGTCCTTCAAACATGGTGGTGAGCAAAGCAACAATTTTACGTTTCTGTCGTCCACAGGCCCAGAGGAAGGATACTTGTGGTCTTCAGGGAGCACTTAGTGAATGAATGTGGCTATATACAGACAGGAAGTGAGAAGGAGATGAAAGAGGACAGAGGATAGAGACACGGGTTCAAGTCCCTGCACAACCATTTCCTGGTTTTGTAGGTACACTCGGCCGACACGACCTGCAAGTGTCTCGGTGAACCCAGTGCTCTCCCTACAGCCTAGTTAACTTGCAGGATTTTCGGAAGCATAATGTAGGAAAGTGACATAGGATATGTGGTTACCTGTTCTGTACACAAGGACAGATGGGCAGACAGAAAGATGATTGATTGATTGATTGATTGATTGATAGACAGACAGAGAGATAGATATAGGTTCATATCGATTAACACAAAGCTATTGCTCATAACCTTGAGAGCAATGGTTGAAGCACATAGCAAACTACAAACGAAAAAGAAGAATAAAATCCAGTTTAAAAAGTGCAGTAAGCAGCCATAAGAAGAAAACAAATCCTATCATTGGCAATAACTTGGATGGAGCTAGAGGGTATTATGCTCAGTCAAATAGGCCAGTCGGAGAAATACATGTACCAAATGATTTAACTCATGTGTGGAGTACGATAACAAAGAAAAACTGAAGGAAGAAACAGCAGCATATACACAGTACCCGAGAGTGGACTAAGAGTTACCAAAGAGAAAGGGACTGGGTAGTGTTTGTGGGAAGGGATTGATAAGGGCGGGGAAAAAGAATGGGGGCATTAGGATTAGCATGAATAATGTGTAGGGTGAAGGGTCATTGGGAGGGCTATACAACACAGAGAAGACAAGTAGTGATTCTAGAGCATCTTACGACACGCTGACGGACAGCGACTGAAACTGGGATTTGGCGAGGACTTGGTGAAGGGGTTAGACTAGTTAACATATTGTTCTGCATGTGATTGTATATTAATGAGAACAAAAAAAATTTCAAAGTGCAGTAAGAGCTTAGCTATCAAATATCAGAATAAAAGTACAGGCTTTCACTGCTCCAATCAAAAGACACAGGGTTAGAAGAACTGATGAAAACTCAAGATCACCTAAGTGCTCCCTTACTGGAGACTCACTTGTGATCCAAGGACACAGACAAACTACAAGCTGAAGGGGCGGGGACAGGTACCCTATACAAGTGAATCTTTGAAACAAAGAAACAAATGGATTCTGTTTGAGACCCCAGAGACAGTCACTAGAAAATAGTCCTACCTAGCCACCGTGAATTCCTTTTGTTTGGTATCAGCAGTGCCCAGGTATAGATTTAGTGGTACTGCAATGTCCTTCTCATTTTTCTCACATCAACAAATGAATTGCTGTAATAATATGCGTCTGTGCTTTTGAAATCACTGGGTTTTATGATATCCACGATTGTAAAGAAGTAATAACCACATAAAGAGGGAAGTTTGGACACTCAACCAAACACGTCTCTCCACAACACACACTTTGCTCCCAAATGCTCCTGTCTAGAAATAGGTGTTCCTTTTTATTTGTCCCTCCTCCTATCAGTGGTGAACATGCCAATGTCCCTCAAACATGGTGGTGAGTAAAGCACCAAGTATACTTTTCTGTCTACAACAGGCCTAGAGGAAGTATAATTGGGGTCTTCAGTGAGGACTTAGTCAATGAATGTGGCTAAATACAGTTAGCAAGCGAGAAGGAGGTTAAGAGGACAGAGGACAGAGATACGGGTTCAAGTCCCTGCACCACCATTTACTGGTTTTGTAAGCACACGCGGCTGATTCGATCTGCAATTGTCTCAGTGAGCCCAGTGCTCTCCCTACGGCCTAGGACCTTGCAATGTTTTTGAAAGCATAATGTAGGGAAGTGACATAGTTGATGTAGTTAACTGTTCTGTACATAAGGATAGATGGACAGACAGAAAGAAGATTGTTTCATAGACAGACAGATAGATAGATGACAGATGATCGATAGATTATACACATGATAGAAGACAGGAAGCTAGATAGATGGATAGATAAATAGAGATGATAGAGAGATAGAAAGAAGGATATATAGAAAGATAGATAGATATACAGACAGACAGAGCGATAGATAGATACAGATACATATCGATTGACACAAAGCTGTTGCTCATAACCAGGAGATGAATGGTGAAATCACATAGCTAAACTACAAACAAAAAGGAAGAATGAAATCCAGTTTACAAAGTGCAGTAAGCAGCCATAAGAAGAAAACAAATCCTACCATTTGCAATGACGTGGATGGAGCTAGACAGTAGTATGTTCAGAAAAATAGGTCAGGCGGAGAAAGACAATATCAAATGATATCACTCATGTGTGGAGTATAACAACAAAGAGAAACTGAAGGAAAAAAACAGCAGGATACTCACAGAACCCGAGAGTTGACTAAAAGTTGCCAAAGGGAAAAGGACTGCACAGCGTGGTTCTGAAGGGAGGGATAAGTGTGGGGAGAAAGATTGGGGGCATTAGGATTACCATGTATATTGCGTGGGGTCGCGCGGGACATGGGGAGTGCTGTACAACACAGAGAAGACTAGTAGAGGTTATATAGCATCTTAGTACTCCATGATTGACAGCGACTGTATCGGTGTCTTTGAAGGGGTACATGCTGAAGGGGTTTAAAGCATCCAACTATGCTGATGGACAGCGACTTTAAGAGGTTTTTGCTGGTGGACTTGGATAAGGGGGAGAATAGTAAACATAATGTTCTTCACGTGATTGTAGATTAATGATAACAAAAAAAATTTTTTAAGTGCAGTAAGGGCACAGCACTGAATCATCAGAATGAAAGTTCAGGCTCTCAGTGCTGCAAACAAAAGACACAGGGTTAAAAGAACGGATGAAAACTCAAGAAACCTACGTGCTTCCTTACAGGAGACTCACTTGAGATCCAAGGACAAAGACAAACTACAAGCTGAAGGTGTGGGGACAAGTACCCTACACGAGTGAAACTGAAAAACAAACAATCAAACAAATGGATTCTGTTTGAGCCCCCAGAGACAGTCAGTAGAAAATAGCACTATCTGGCCACCGTGAATTCTTTTTGTTTGTTTTCAGCAAGGCCCAGCCATAGATTTAGTGGTGGAGCAACGTCCTTCTCATTTTCTCTCACCTCAACAACTGGGTTGCTGAAATAATAAGAATCTGGGCCTTTGAAATCTGTGGGTTTTATGATCTTCACGAATGTGAAGTAATAACCACCTAAAGAGGGAAGTTTGGACACTCAAATAAATATGTCACTCCACAATACACTCTTAGCTCCCAACTGCTCCTGTCTAGAAATTGGTGTTCCTTTTTATTTGACCCTCCATCCTATCAGTGGTGTTCACATAGATGTCCTTCAAACATGGTGGTGAGCAAAGCAACAATTTTACGTTTCTGTCGTCCACAGGCCCAGAGGAAGGATACTTGTGGTCTTCAGGGAGCACTTAGTGAATGAATGTGGCTATATACAGACAGGAAGTGAGAAGGAGATGAAAGAGGACAGAGGATAGAGACACGGGTTCAAGTCCCTGCACAACCATTTCCTGGTTTTGTAGGTACACTCGGCCGACACGACCTGCAAGTGTCTCGGTGAACCCAGTGCTCTCCCTACAGCCTAGTTACCTTGCAGGATTTTCGGAAGCATAATGTAGGAAAGTGACATAGGATATGTGGTTACCTGTTCTGTACACAAGGACAGATGGGCAGACAGAAAGATGATTGATTGATTGATTGATTGATTGATAGACAGACAGAGAGATAGATATAGGTTCATATCGATTAACACAAAGCTATTGCTCATAACCTTGAGAGCAATGGTTGAAGCACATAGCAAACTACAAACGAAAAAGAAGAATAAAATCCAGTTTAAAAAGTGCAGTAAGCAGCCATAAGAAGAAAACAAATCCTATCATTGGCAATAACTTGGATGGAGCTAGAGGGTATTATGCTCAGTCAAATAGGCCAGTCGGAGAAATACATGTACCAAATGATTTAACTCATGTGTGGAGTACGATAACAAAGAAAAACTGAAGGAAGAAACAGCAGCATATACACAGTACCCGAGAGTGGACTAAGAGTTACCAAAGAGAAAGGGACTGGGTAGTGTTTGTGGGAAGGGATTGATAAGGGCGGGGAAAAAGAATGGGGGCATTAGGATTAGCATGAATAATGTGTAGGGTGAAGGGTCATTGGGAGGGCTATACAACACAGAGAAGACAAGTAGTGATTCTAGAGCATCTTACGACACGCTGACGGACAGCGACTGAAACTGGGATTTGGCGAGGACTTGGTGAAGGGGTTAGACTAGTTAACATATTGTTCTGCATGTGATTGTATATTAATGAGAACAAAAAAAATTTCAAAGTGCAGTAAGAGCCTAGCTATCAAATATCAGAATAAAAGTACAGGCTTTCACTGCTCCAATCAAAAGACACAGGGTTAGAAGAACTGATGAAAACTCAAGATCACCTAAGTGCTCCCTTACTGGAGACTCACTTGTGATCCAAGGACACAGACAAACTACAAGCTGAAGGGGCGGGGACAGGTACCCTATACAAGTGAATCTTTGAAACAAAGAAACAAATGGATTCTGTTTGAGACCCCAGAGACAGTCACTAGAAAATAGTCCTACCTAGCCACCGTGAATTCCTTTTGTTTGGTATCAGCAGTGCCCAGGTATAGATTTAGTGGTACTGCAATGTCCTTCTCATTTTTCTCACATCAACAAATGAATTGCTGTAATAATATGCGTCTGGGCTTTTGAAATCACTGGGTTTTATGATATCCACGATTGTAAAGAAGTAATAACCACATAAAGAGGGAAGTTTGGACACTCAACCAAACACGTCTCTCCACAACACACACTTTGCTCCCAAATGCTCCTGTCTAGAAATAGGTGTTCCTTTTTATTTGTCCCTCCTCCTATCAGTGGTGAACATGCCAATGTCCCTCAAACATGGTGGTGAGTAAAGCACCAAGTATACTTTTCTGTCTACAACAGGCCTAGAGGAAGTATAATTGGGGTCTTCAGTGAGGACTTAGTCAATGAATGTGGCTAAATACAGTTAGCAAGCGAGAAGGAGGTTAAGAGGACAGAGGACAGAGATACGGGTTCAAGTCCCTGCACCACCATTTACTGGTTTTGTAAGCACACGCGGCTGATTCGATCTGCAATTGTCTCAGTGAGCCCAGTGCTCTCCCTACGGCCTAGGACCTTGCAATGTTTTTGAAAGCATAATGTAGGGAAGTGACATAGTTGATGTAGTTAACTGTTCTGTACATAAGGATAGATGGACAGACAGAAAGAAGATTGTTTCATAGACAGACAGATAGATAGATGACAGATGATCGATAGATTATACACATGATAGAAGACAGGAAGCTAGATAGATGGATAGATAAATAGAGATGATAGAGAGATAGAAAGAAGGATATATAGAAAGATAGAGAGATATACAGACAGACAGAGCGATAGATAGATACAGATACATATCGATTGACACAAAGCTGTTGCTCATAACCAGGAGATGAATGGTGAAATCACATAGCTAAACTACAAACAAAAAGGAAGAATGAAATCCAGTTTACAAAGTGCAGTAAGCAGCCATAAGAAGAAAACAAATCCTACCATTTGCAATGACGTGGATGGAGCTAGACAGTAGTATGTTCAGAAAAATAGGTCAGGCGGAGAAAGACAATATCAAATGATATCACTCATGTGTGGAGTATAACAACAAAGAGAAACTGAAGGAAAAAAACAGCAGGATACTCACAGAACCCGAGAGTTGACTAAAAGTTGCCAAAGGGAAAAGGACTGCACAGCGTGGTTCTGAAGGGAGGGATAAGTGTGGGGAGAAAGATTGGGGGCATTAGGATTACCATGTATATTGCGTGGGGTCGCGCGGGACATGGGGAGTGCTGTACAACACAGAGAAGACTAGTAGAGGTTATATAGCATCTTAGTACTCCATGATTGACAGCGACTGTATCGGTGTCTTTGAAGGGGTACATGCTGAAGGGGTTTAAAGCATCCAACTATGCTGATGGACAGCGACTTTAAGAGGTTTTTGCTGGTGGACTTGGATAAGGGGGAGAATAGTAAACATAATGTTCTTCACGTGATTGTAGATTAATGATAACAAAAAAAATTTTTTAAGTGCAGTAAGGGCACAGCACTGAATCATCAGAATGAAAGTTCAGGCTCTCAGTGCTGCAAACAAAAGACACAGGGTTAAAAGAACGGATGAAAACTCAAGAAACCTACGTGCTTCCTTACAGGAGACTCACTTGAGATCCAAGGACAAAGACAAACTACAAGCTGAAGGTGTGGGGACAAGTACCCTACACGAGTGAAACTGAAAAACAAACAATCAAACAAATGGATTCTGTTTGAGCCCCCAGAGACAGTCAGTAGAAAATAGCACTATCTGGCCACCGTGAATTCTTTTTGTTTGTTTTCAGCAAGGCCCAGCCATAGATTTAGTGGTGGAGCAACGTCCTTCTCATTTTCTCTCACCTCAACAACTGGGTTGCTGAAATAATAAGAATCTGGGCCTTTGAAATCTGTGGGTTTTATGATCTTCACGAATGTGAAGTAATAACCACCTAAAGAGGGAAGTTTGGACACTCAAATAAATATGTCACTCCACAATACACTCTTAGCTCCCAACTGCTCCTGTCTAGAAATTGGTGTTCCTTTTTATTTGACCCTCCATCCTATCAGTGGTGTTCACATAGATGTCCTTCAAACATGGTGGTGAGCAAAGCAACAATTTTACGTTTCTGTCGTCCACAGGCCCAGAGGAAGGATACTTGTGGTCTTCAGGGAGCACTTAGTGAATGAATGTGGCTATATACAGACAGGAAGTGAGAAGGAGATGAAAGAGGACAGAGGATAGAGACACGGGTTCAAGTCCCTGCACAACCATTTCCTGGTTTTGTAGGTACACTCGGCCGACACGACCTGCAAGTGTCTCGGTGAACCCAGTGCTCTCCCTACAGCCTAGTTACCTTGCAGGATTTTCGGAAGCATAATGTAGGAAAGTGACATAGGATATGTGTTTACCTGTTCTGTACACAAGGACAGATGGGCAGACAGAAAGATGATTGATTGATTGATTGATTGATTGATAGACAGACAGAGAGATAGATATAGGTTCATATCGATTAACACAAAGCTATTGCTCATAACCTTGAGAGCAATGGTTGAAGCACATAGCAAACTACAAACGAAAAAGAAGAATAAAATCCAGTTTAAAAAGTGCAGTAAGCAGCCATAAGAAGAAAACAAATCCTATCATTGGCAATAACTTGGATGGAGCTAGAGGGTATTATGCTCAGTCAAATAGGCCAGTCGGAGAAATACATGTACCAAATGATTTAACTCATGTGTGGAGTACGATAACAAAGAAAAACTGAAGGAAGAAACAGCAGCATATACACAGTACCCGAGAGTGGACTAAGAGTTACCAAAGAGAAAGGGACTGGGTAGTGTTTGTGGGAAGGGATTGATAAGGGCGGGGAAAAAGAATGGGGGCATTAGGATTAGCATGAATAATGTGTAGGGTGAAGGGTCATTGGGAGGGCTATACAACACAGAGAAGACAAGTAGTGATTCTAGAGCATCTTACGACACGCTGACGGACAGCGACTGAAACTGGGATTTGGCGAGGACTTGGTGAAGGGGTTAGACTAGTTAACATATTGTTCTGCATGTGATTGTATATTAATGAGAACAAAAAAAATTTCAAAGTGCAGTAAGAGCCTAGCTATCAAATATCAGAATAAAAGTACAGGCTTTCACTGCTCCAATCAAAAGACACAGGGTTAGAAGAACTGATGAAAACTCAAGATCACCTAAGTGCTCCCTTACTGGAGACTCACTTGTGATCCAAGGACACAGACAAACTACAAGCTGAAGGGGCGGGGACAGGTACCCTATACAAGTGAATCTTTGAAACAAAGAAACAAATGGATTCTGTTTGAGACCCCAGAGACAGTCACTAGAAAATAGTCCTACCTAGCCACCGTGAATTCCTTTTGTTTGGTATCAGCAGTGCCCAGGTATAGATTTAGTGGTACTGCAATGTCCTTCTCATTTTTCTCACATCAACAAATGAATTGCTGTAATAATATGCGTCTGGGCTTTTGAAATCACTGGGTTTTATGATATCCACGATTGTAAAGAAGTAATAACCACATAAAGAGGGAAGTTTGGACACTCAACCAAACACGTCTCTCCACAACACACACTTTGCTCCCAAATGCTCCTGTCTAGAAATAGGTGTTCCTTTTTATTTGTCCCTCCTCCTATCAGTGGTGAACATGCCAATGTCCCTCAAACATGGTGGTGAGTAAAGCACCAAGTATACTTTTCTGTCTACAACAGGCCTAGAGGAAGTATAATTGGGGTCTTCAGTGAGGACTTAGTCAATGAATGTGGCTAAATACAGTTAGCAAGCGAGAAGGAGGTTAAGAGGACAGAGGACAGAGATACGGGTTCAAGTCCCTGCACCACCATTTACTGGTTTTGTAAGCACACGCGGCTGATTCGATCTGCAATTGTCTCAGTGAGCCCAGTGCTCTCCCTACGGCCTAGGACCTTGCAATGTTTTTGAAAGCATAATGTAGGGAAGTGACATAGTTGATGTAGTTAACTGTTCTGTACATAAGGATAGATGGACAGACAGAAAGAAGATTGTTTCATAGACAGACAGATAGATAGATGACAGATGATCGATAGATTATACACATGATAGAAGACAGGAAGCTAGATAGATGGATAGATAAATAGAGATGATAGAGAGATAGAAAGAAGGATATATAGAAAGATAGATAGATATACAGACAGACAGAGCGATAGATAGATACAGATACATATCGATTGACACAAAGCTGTTGCTCATAACCAGGAGATGAATGGTGAAATCACATAGCTAAACTACAAACAAAAAGGAAGAATGAAATCCAGTTTACAAAGTGCAGTAAGCAGCCATAAGAAGAAAACAAATCCTACCATTTGCAATGACGTGGATGGAGCTAGACAGTAGTATGTTCAGAAAAATAGGTCAGGCGGAGAAAGACAATATCAAATGATATCACTCATGTGTGGAGTATAACAACAAAGAGAAACTGAAGGAAAAAAACAGCAGGATACTCACAGAACCCGAGAGTTGACTAAAAGTTGCCAAAGGGAAAAGGACTGCACAGCGTGGTTCTGAAGGGAGGGATAAGTGTGGGGAGAAAGATTGGGGGCATTAGGATTACCATGTATATTGCGTGGGGTCGCGCGGGACATGGGGAGTGCTGTACAACACAGAGAAGACTAGTAGAGGTTATATAGCATCTTAGTACTCCATGATTGACAGCGACTGTATCGGTGTCTTTGAAGGGGTACATGCTGAAGGGGTTTAAAGCATCCAACTATGCTGATGGACAGCGACTTTAAGAGGTTTTTGCTGGTGGACTTGGATAAGGGGGAGAATAGTAAACATAATGTTCTTCACGTGATTGTAGATTAATGATAACAAAAAAAATTTTTTAAGTGCAGTAAGGGCACAGCACTGAATCATCAGAATGAAAGTTCAGGCTCTCAGTGCTGCAAACAAAAGACACAGGGTTAAAAGAACGGATGAAAACTCAAGAAACCTACGTGCTTCCTTACAGGAGACTCACTTGAGATCCAAGGACAAAGACAAACTACAAGCTGAAGGTGTGGGGACAAGTACCCTACACGAGTGAAACTGAAAAACAAACAATCAAACAAATGGATTCTGTTTGAGCCCCCAGAGACAGTCAGTAGAAAATAGCACTATCTGGCCACCGTGAATTCTTTTTGTTTGTTTTCAGCAAGGCCCAGCCATAGATTTAGTGGTGGAGCAACGTCCTTCTCATTTTCTCTCACCTCAACAACTGGGTTGCTGAAATAATAAGAATCTGGGCCTTTGAAATCTGTGGGTTTTATGATCTTCACGAATGTGAAGTAATAACCACCTAAAGAGGGAAGTTTGGACACTCAAATAAATATGTCACTCCACAATACACTCTTAGCTCCCAACTGCTCCTGTCTAGAAATTGGTGTTCCTTTTTATTTGACCCTCCATCCTATCAGTGGTGTTCACATAGATGTCCTTCAAACATGGTGGTGAGCAAAGCAACAATTTTACGTTTCTGTCGTCCACAGGCCCAGAGGAAGGATACTTGTGGTCTTCAGGGAGCACTTAGTGAATGAATGTGGCTATATACAGACAGGAAGTGAGAAGGAGATGAAAGAGGACAGAGGATAGAGACACGGGTTCAAGTCCCTGCACAACCATTTCCTGGTTTTGTAGGTACACTCGGCCGACACGACCTGCAAGTGTCTCGGTGAACCCAGTGCTCTCCCTACAGCCTAGTTACCTTGCAGGATTTTCGGAAGCATAATGTAGGAAAGTGACATAGGATATGTGTTTACCTGTTCTGTACACAAGGACAGATGGGCAGACAGAAAGATGATTGATTGATTGATTGATTGATTGATAGACAGACAGAGAGATAGATATAGGTTCATATCGATTAACACAAAGCTATTGCTCATAACCTTGAGAGCAATGGTTGAAGCACATAGCAAACTACAAACGAAAAAGAAGAATAAAATCCAGTTTAAAAAGTGCAGTAAGCAGCCATAAGAAGAAAACAAATCCTATCATTGGCAATAACTTGGATGGAGCTAGAGGGTATTATGCTCAGTCAAATAGGCCAGTCGGAGAAATACATGTACCAAATGATTTAACTCATGTGTGGAGTACGATAACAAAGAAAAACTGAAGGAAGAAACAGCAGCATATACACAGTACCCGAGAGTGGACTAAGAGTTACCAAAGAGAAAGGGACTGGGTAGTGTTTGTGGGAAGGGATTGATAAGGGCGGGGAAAAAGAATGGGGGCATTAGGATTAGCATGAATAATGTGTAGGGTGAAGGGTCATTGGGAGGGCTATACAACACAGAGAAGACAAGTAGTGATTCTAGAGCATCTTACGACACGCTGACGGACAGCGACTGAAACTGGGATTTGGCGAGGACTTGGTGAAGGGGTTAGACTAGTTAACATATTGTTCTGCATGTGATTGTATATTAATGAGAACAAAAAAAATTTCAAAGTGCAGTAAGAGCCTAGCTATCAAATATCAGAATAAAAGTACAGGCTTTCACTGCTCCAATCAAAAGACACAGGGTTAGAAGAACTGATGAAAACTCAAGATCACCTAAGTGCTCCCTTACTGGAGACTCACTTGTGATCCAAGGACACAGACAAACTACAAGCTGAAGGGGCGGGGACAGGTACCCTATACAAGTGAATCTTTGAAACAAAGAAACAAATGGATTCTGTTTGAGACCCCAGAGACAGTCACTAGAAAATAGTCCTACCTAGCCACCGTGAATTCCTTTTGTTTGGTATCAGCAGTGCCCAGGTATAGATTTAGTGGTACTGCAATGTCCTTCTCATTTTTCTCACATCAACAAATGAATTGCTGTAATAATATGCGTCTGGGCTTTTGAAATCACTGGGTTTTATGATATCCACGATTGTAAAGAAGTAATAACCACATAAAGAGGGAAGTTTGGACACTCAACCAAACACGTCTCTCCACAACACACACTTTGCTCCCAAATGCTCCTGTCTAGAAATAGGTGTTCCTTTTTATTTGTCCCTCCTCCTATCAGTGGTGAACATGCCAATGTCCCTCAAACATGGTGGTGAGTAAAGCACCAAGTATACTTTTCTGTCTACAACAGGCCTAGAGGAAGTATAATTGGGGTCTTCAGTGAGGACTTAGTCAATGAATGTGGCTAAATACAGTTAGCAAGCGAGAAGGAGGTTAAGAGGACAGAGGACAGAGATACGGGTTCAAGTCCCTGCACCACCATTTACTGGTTTTGTAAGCACACGCGGCTGATTCGATCTGCAATTGTCTCAGTGAGCCCAGTGCTCTCCCTACGGCCTAGGACCTTGCAATGTTTTTGAAAGCATAATGTAGGGAAGTGACATAGTTGATGTAGTTAACTGTTCTGTACATAAGGATAGATGGACAGACAGAAAGAAGATTGTTTCATAGACAGACAGATAGATAGATGACAGATGATCGATAGATTATACACATGATAGAAGACAGGAAGCTAGATAGATGGATAGATAAATAGAGATGATAGAGAGATAGAAAGAAGGATATATAGAAAGATAGAGAGATATACAGACAGACAGAGCGATAGATAGATACAGATACATATCGATTGACACAAAGCTGTTGCTCATAACCAGGAGATGAATGGTGAAATCACATAGCTAAACTACAAACAAAAAGGAAGAATGAAATCCAGTTTACAAAGTGCAGTAAGCAGCCATAAGAAGAAAACAAATCCTACCATTTGCAATGACGTGGATGGAGCTAGACAGTAGTATGTTCAGAAAAATAGGTCAGGCGGAGAAAGACAATATCAAATGATATCACTCATGTGTGGAGTATAACAACAAAGAGAAACTGAAGGAAAAAAACAGCAGGATACTCACAGAACCCGAGAGTTGACTAAAAGTTGCCAAAGGGAAAAGGACTGCACAGCGTGGTTCTGAAGGGAGGGATAAGTGTGGGGAGAAAGATTGGGGGCATTAGGATTACCATGTATATTGCGTGGGGTCGCGCGGGACATGGGGAGTGCTGTACAACACAGAGAAGACTAGTAGAGGTTATATAGCATCTTAGTACTCCATGATTGACAGCGACTGTATCGGTGTCTTTGAAGGGGTACATGCTGAAGGGGTTTAAAGCATCCAACTATGCTGATGGACAGCGACTTTAAGAGGTTTTTGCTGGTGGACTTGGATAAGGGGGAGAATAGTAAACATAATGTTCTTCACGTGATTGTAGATTAATGATAACAAAAAAAATTTTTTAAGTGCAGTAAGGGCACAGCACTGAATCATCAGAATGAAAGTTCAGGCTCTCAGTGCTGCAAACAAAAGACACAGGGTTAAAAGAACGGATGAAAACTCAAGAAACCTACGTGCTTCCTTACAGGAGACTCACTTGAGATCCAAGGACAAAGACAAACTACAAGCTGAAGGTGTGGGGACAAGTACCCTACACGAGTGAAACTGAAAAACAAACAATCAAACAAATGGATTCTGTTTGAGCCCCCAGAGACAGTCAGTAGAAAATAGCACTATCTGGCCACCGTGAATTCTTTTTGTTTGTTTTCAGCAAGGCCCAGCCATAGATTTAGTGGTGGAGCAACGTCCTTCTCATTTTCTCTCACCTCAACAACTGGGTTGCTGAAATAATAAGAATCTGGGCCTTTGAAATCTGTGGGTTTTATGATCTTCACGAATGTGAAGTAATAACCACCTAAAGAGGGAAGTTTGGACACTCAAATAAATATGTCACTCCACAATACACTCTTAGCTCCCAACTGCTCCTGTCTAGAAATTGGTGTTCCTTTTTATTTGACCCTCCATCCTATCAGTGGTGTTCACATAGATGTCCTTCAAACATGGTGGTGAGCAAAGCAACAATTTTACGTTTCTGTCGTCCACAGGCCCAGAGGAAGGATACTTGTGGTCTTCAGGGAGCACTTAGTGAATGAATGTGGCTATATACAGACAGGAAGTGAGAAGGAGATGAAAGAGGACAGAGGATAGAGACACGGGTTCAAGTCCCTGCACAACCATTTCCTGGTTTTGTAGGTACACTCGGCCGACACGACCTGCAAGTGTCTCGGTGAACCCAGTGCTCTCCCTACAGCCTAGTTACCTTGCAGGATTTTCGGAAGCATAATGTAGGAAAGTGACATAGGATATGTGTTTACCTGTTCTGTACACAAGGACAGATGGGCAGACAGAAAGATGATTGATTGATTGATTGATTGATTGATAGACAGACAGAGAGATAGATATAGGTTCATATCGATTAACACAAAGCTATTGCTCATAACCTTGAGAGCAATGGTTGAAGCACATAGCAAACTACAAACGAAAAAGAAGAATAAAATCCAGTTTAAAAAGTGCAGTAAGCAGCCATAAGAAGAAAACAAATCCTATCATTGGCAATAACTTGGATGGAGCTAGAGGGTATTATGCTCAGTCAAATAGGCCAGTCGGAGAAATACATGTACCAAATGATTTAACTCATGTGTGGAGTACGATAACAAAGAAAAACTGAAGGAAGAAACAGCAGCATATACACAGTACCCGAGAGTGGACTAAGAGTTACCAAAGAGAAAGGGACTGGGTAGTGTTTGTGGGAAGGGATTGATAAGGGCGGGGAAAAAGAATGGGGGCATTAGGATTAGCATGAATAATGTGTAGGGTGAAGGGTCATTGGGAGGGCTATACAACACAGAGAAGACAAGTAGTGATTCTAGAGCATCTTACGACACGCTGACGGACAGCGACTGAAACTGGGATTTGGCGAGGACTTGGTGAAGGGGTTAGACTAGTTAACATATTGTTCTGCATGTGATTGTATATTAATGAGAACAAAAAAAATTTCAAAGTGCAGTAAGAGCCTAGCTATCAAATATCAGAATAAAAGTACAGGCTTTCACTGCTCCAATCAAAAGACACAGGGTTAGAAGAACTGATGAAAACTCAAGATCACCTAAGTGCTCCCTTACTGGAGACTCACTTGTGATCCAAGGACACAGACAAACTACAAGCTGAAGGGGCGGGGACAGGTACCCTATACAAGTGAATCTTTGAAACAAAGAAACAAATGGATTCTGTTTGAGACCCCAGAGACAGTCACTAGAAAATAGTCCTACCTAGCCACCGTGAATTCCTTTTGTTTGGTATCAGCAGTGCCCAGGTATAGATTTAGTGGTACTGCAATGTCCTTCTCATTTTTCTCACATCAACAAATGAATTGCTGTAATAATATGCGTCTGGGCTTTTGAAATCACTGGGTTTTATGATATCCACGATTGTAAAGAAGTAATAACCACATAAAGAGGGAAGTTTGGACACTCAACCAAACACGTCTCTCCACAACACACACTTTGCTCCCAAATGCTCCTGTCTAGAAATAGGTGTTCCTTTTTATTTGTCCCTCCTCCTATCAGTGGTGAACATGCCAATGTCCCTCAAACATGGTGGTGAGTAAAGCACCAAGTATACTTTTCTGTCTACAACAGGCCTAGAGGAAGTATAATTGGGGTCTTCAGTGAGGACTTAGTCAATGAATGTGGCTAAATACAGTTAGCAAGCGAGAAGGAGGTTAAGAGGACAGAGGACAGAGATACGGGTTCAAGTCCCTGCACCACCATTTACTGGTTTTGTAAGCACACGCGGCTGATTCGATCTGCAATTGTCTCAGTGAGCCCAGTGCTCTCCCTACGGCCTAGGACCTTGCAATGTTTTTGAAAGCATAATGTAGGGAAGTGACATAGTTGATGTAGTTAACTGTTCTGTACATAAGGATAGATGGACAGACAGAAAGAAGATTGTTTCATAGACAGACAGATAGATAGATGACAGATGATCGATAGATTATACACATGATAGAAGACAGGAAGCTAGATAGATGGATAGATAAATAGAGATGATAGAGAGATAGAAAGAAGGATATATAGAAAGATAGATAGATATACAGACAGACAGAGCGATAGATAGATACAGATACATATCGATTGACACAAAGCTGTTGCTCATAACCAGGAGATGAATGGTGAAATCACATAGCTAAACTACAAACAAAAAGGAAGAATGAAATCCAGTTTACAAAGTGCAGTAAGCAGCCATAAGAAGAAAACAAATCCTACCATTTGCAATGACGTGGATGGAGCTAGACAGTAGTATGTTCAGAAAAATAGGTCAGGCGGAGAAAGACAATATCAAATGATATCACTCATGTGTGGAGTATAACAACAAAGAGAAACTGAAGGAAAAAAACAGCAGGATACTCACAGAACCCGAGAGTTGACTAAAAGTTGCCAAAGGGAAAAGGACTGCACAGCGTGGTTCTGAAGGGAGGGATAAGTGTGGGGAGAAAGATTGGGGGCATTAGGATTACCATGTATATTGCGTGGGGTCGCGCGGGACATGGGGAGTGCTGTACAACACAGAGAAGACTAGTAGAGGTTATATAGCATCTTAGTACTCCATGATTGACAGCGACTGTATCGGTGTCTTTGAAGGGGTACATGCTGAAGGGGTTTAAAGCATCCAACTATGCTGATGGACAGCGACTTTAAGAGGTTTTTGCTGGTGGACTTGGATAAGGGGGAGAATAGTAAACATAATGTTCTTCACGTGATTGTAGATTAATGATAACAAAAAAAATTTTTTAAGTGCAGTAAGGGCACAGCACTGAATCATCAGAATGAAAGTTCAGCCTCTCAGTGCTGCAAACAAAAGACACAGGGTTAAAAGAACGGATGAAAACTCAAGAAACCTACGTGCTTCCTTACAGGAGACTCACTTGAGATCCAAGGACAAAGACAAACTACAAGCTGAAGGTGTGGGGACAAGTACCCTACACGAGTGAAACTGAAAAACAAACAATCAAACAAATGGATTCTGTTTGAGCCCCCAGAGACAGTCAGTAGAAAATAGCACTATCTGGCCACCGTGAATTCTTTTTGTTTGTTTTCAGCAAGGCCCAGCCATAGATTTAGTGGTGGAGCAACGTCCTTCTCATTTTCTCTCACCTCAACAACTGGGTTGCTGAAATAATAAGAATCTGGGCCTTTGAAATCTGTGGGTTTTATGATCTTCACGAATGTGAAGTAATAACCACCTAAAGAGGGAAGTTTGGACACTCAAATAAATATGTCACTCCACAATACACTCTTAGCTCCCAACTGCTCCTGTCTAGAAATTGGTGTTCCTTTTTATTTGACCCTCCATCCTATCAGTGGTGTTCACATAGATGTCCAGATGTCCTTCAAACATGGTGGTGAGCAAAGCAACAATTTTACGTTTCTGTCGTCCACAGGCCCAGAGGAAGGATACTTGTGGTCTTCAGGGAGCACTTAGTGAATGAATGTGGCTATATACAGACAGGAAGTGAGAAGGAGATGAAAGAGGACAGAGGATAGAGACACGGGTTCAAGTCCCTGCACAACCATTTCCTGGTTTTGTAGGTACACTCGGCCGACACGACCTGCAAGTGTCTCGGTGAACCCAGTGCTCTCCCTACAGCCTAGTTAACTTGCAGGATTTTCGGAAGCATAATGTAGGAAAGTGACATAGGATATGTGGTTACCTGTTCTGTACACAAGGACAGATGGGCAGACAGAAAGATGATTGATTGATTGATTGATTGATTGATAGACAGACAGAGAGATAGATATAGGTTCATATCGATTAACACAAAGCTATTGCTCATAACCTTGAGAGCAATGGTTGAAGCACATAGCAAACTACAAACGAAAAAGAAGAATAAAATCCAGTTTAAAAAGTGCAGTAAGCAGCCATAAGAAGAAAACAAATCCTATCATTGGCAATAACTTGGATGGAGCTAGAGGGTATTATGCTCAGTCAAATAGGCCAGTCGGAGAAATACATGTACCAAATGATTTAACTCATGTGTGGAGTACGATAACAAAGAAAAACTGAAGGAAGAAACAGCAGCATATACACAGTACCCGAGAGTGGACTAAGAGTTACCAAAGAGAAAGGGACTGGGTAGTGTTTGTGGGAAGGGATTGATAAGGGCGGGGAAAAAGAATGGGGGCATTAGGATTAGCATGAATAATGTGTAGGGTGAAGGGTCATTGGGAGGGCTATACAACACAGAGAAGACAAGTAGTGATTCTAGAGCATCTTACGACACGCTGACGGACAGCGACTGAAACTGGGATTTGGCGAGGACTTGGTGAAGGGGTTAGACTAGTTAACATATTGTTCTGCATGTGATTGTATATTAATGAGAACAAAAAAAATTTCAAAGTGCAGTAAGAGCCTAGCTATCAAATATCAGAATAAAAGTACAGGCTTTCACTGCTCCAATCAAAAGACACAGGGTTAGAAGAACTGATGAAAACTCAAGATCACCTAAGTGCTCCCTTACTGGAGACTCACTTGTGATCCAAGGACACAGACAAACTACAAGCTGAAGGGGCGGGGACAGGTACCCTATACAAGTGAATCTTTGAAACAAAGAAACAAATGGATTCTGTTTGAGACCCCAGAGACAGTCACTAGAAAATAGTCCTACCTAGCCACCGTGAATTCCTTTTGTTTGGTATCAGCAGTGCCCAGGTATAGATTTAGTGGTACTGCAATGTCCTTCTCATTTTTCTCACATCAACAAATGAATTGCTGTAATAATATGCGTCTGGGCTTTTGAAATCACTGGGTTTTATGATATCCACGATTGTAAAGAAGTAATAACCACATAAAGAGGGAAGTTTGGACACTCAACCAAACACGTCTCTCCACAACACACACTTTGCTCCCAAATGCTCCTGTCTAGAAATAGGTGTTCCTTTTTATTTGTCCCTCCTCCTATCAGTGGTGAACATGCCAATGTCCCTCAAACATGGTGGTGAGTAAAGCACCAAGTATACTTTTCTGTCTACAACAGGCCTAGAGGAAGTATAATTGGGGTCTTCAGTGAGGACTTAGTCAATGAATGTGGCTAAATACAGTTAGCAAGCGAGAAGGAGGTTAAGAGGACAGAGGACAGAGATACGGGTTCAAGTCCCTGCACCACCATTTACTGGTTTTGTAAGCACACGCGGCTGATTCGATCTGCAATTGTCTCAGTGAGCCCAGTGCTCTCCCTACGGCCTAGGACCTTGCAATGTTTTTGAAAGCATAATGTAGGGAAGTGACATAGTTGATGTAGTTAACTGTTCTGTACATAAGGATAGATGGACAGACAGAAAGAAGATTGTTTCATAGACAGACAGATAGATAGATGACAGATGATCGATAGATTATACACATGATAGAAGACAGGAAGCTAGATAGATGGATAGATAAATAGAGATGATAGAGAGATAGAAAGAAGGATATATAGAAAGATAGATAGATATACAGACAGACAGAGCGATAGATAGATACAGATACATATCGATTGACACAAAGCTGTTGCTCATAACCAGGAGATGAATGGTGAAATCACATAGCTAAACTACAAACAAAAAGGAAGAATGAAATCCAGTTTACAAAGTGCAGTAAGCAGCCATAAGAAGAAAACAAATCCTACCATTTGCAATGACGTGGATGGAGCTAGACAGTAGTATGTTCAGAAAAATAGGTCAGGCGGAGAAAGACAATATCAAATGATATCACTCATGTGTGGAGTATAACAACAAAGAGAAACTGAAGGAAAAAAACAGCAGGATACTCACAGAACCCGAGAGTTGACTAAAAGTTGCCAAAGGGAAAAGGACTGCACAGCGTGGTTCTGAAGGGAGGGATAAGTGTGGGGAGAAAGATTGGGGGCATTAGGATTACCATGTATATTGCGTGGGGTCGCGCGGGACATGGGGAGTGCTGTACAACACAGAGAAGACTAGTAGAGGTTATATAGCATCTTAGTACTCCATGATTGACAGCGACTGTATCGGTGTCTTTGAAGGGGTACATGCTGAAGGGGTTTAAAGCATCCAACTATGCTGATGGACAGCGACTTTAAGAGGTTTTTGCTGGTGGACTTGGATAAGGGGGAGAATAGTAAACATAATGTTCTTCACGTGATTGTAGATTAATGATAACAAAAAAAATTTTTTAAGTGCAGTAAGGGCACAGCACTGAATCATCAGAATGAAAGTTCAGGCTCTCAGTGCTGCAAACAAAAGACACAGGGTTAAAAGAACGGATGAAAACTCAAGAAACCTACGTGCTTCCTTACAGGAGACTCACTTGAGATCCAAGGACAAAGACAAACTACAAGCTGAAGGTGTGGGGACAAGTACCCTACACGAGTGAAACTGAAAAACAAACAATCAAACAAATGGATTCTGTTTGAGCCCCCAGAGACAGTCAGTAGAAAATAGCACTATCTGGCCACCGTGAATTCTTTTTGTTTGTTTTCAGCAAGGCCCAGCCATAGATTTAGTGGTGGAGCAACGTCCTTCTCATTTTCTCTCACCTCAACAACTGGGTTGCTGAAATAATAAGAATCTGGGCCTTTGAAATCTGTGGGTTTTATGATCTTCACGAATGTGAAGTAATAACCACCTAAAGAGGGAAGTTTGGACACTCAAATAAATATGTCACTCCACAATACACTCTTAGCTCCCAACTGCTCCTGTCTAGAAATTGGTGTTCCTTTTTATTTGACCCTCCATCCTATCAGTGGTGTTCACATAGATGTCCTTCAAACATGGTGGTGAGCAAAGCAACAATTTTACGTTTCTGTCGTCCACAGGCCCAGAGGAAGGATACTTGTGGTCTTCAGGGAGCACTTAGTGAATGAATGTGGCTATATACAGACAGGAAGTGAGAAGGAGATGAAAGAGGACAGAGGATAGAGACACGGGTTCAAGTCCCTGCACAACCATTTCCTGGTTTTGTAGGTACACTCGGCCGACACGACCTGCAAGTGTCTCGGTGAACCCAGTGCTCTCCCTACAGCCTAGTTACCTTGCAGGATTTTCGGAAGCATAATGTAGGAAAGTGACATAGGATATGTGTTTACCTGTTCTGTACACAAGGACAGATGGGCAGACAGAAAGATGATTGATTGATTGATTGATTGATTGATAGACAGACAGAGAGATAGATATAGGTTCATATCGATTAACACAAAGCTATTGCTCATAACCTTGAGAGCAATGGTTGAAGCACATAGCAAACTACAAACGAAAAAGAAGAATAAAATCCAGTTTAAAAAGTGCAGTAAGCAGCCATAAGAAGAAAACAAATCCTATCATTGGCAATAACTTGGATGGAGCTAGAGGGTATTATGCTCAGTCAAATAGGCCAGTCGGAGAAATACATGTACCAAATGATTTAACTCATGTGTGGAGTACGATAACAAAGAAAAACTGAAGGAAGAAACAGCAGCATATACACAGTACCCGAGAGTGGACTAAGAGTTACCAAAGAGAAAGGGACTGGGTAGTGTTTGTGGGAAGGGATTGATAAGGGCGGGGAAAAAGAATGGGGGCATTAGGATTAGCATGAATAATGTGTAGGGTGAAGGGTCATTGGGAGGGCTATACAACACAGAGAAGACAAGTAGTGATTCTAGAGCATCTTACGACACGCTGACGGACAGCGACTGAAACTGGGATTTGGCGAGGACTTGGTGAAGGGGTTAGACTAGTTAACATATTGTTCTGCATGTGATTGTATATTAATGAGAACAAAAAAAATTTCAAAGTGCAGTAAGAGCCTAGCTATCAAATATCAGAATAAAAGTACAGGCTTTCACTGCTCCAATCAAAAGACACAGGGTTAGAAGAACTGATGAAAACTCAAGATCACCTAAGTGCTCCCTTACTGGAGACTCACTTGTGATCCAAGGACACAGACAAACTACAAGCTGAAGGGGCGGGGACAGGTACCCTATACAAGTGAATCTTTGAAACAAAGAAACAAATGGATTCTGTTTGAGACCCCAGAGACAGTCACTAGAAAATAGTCCTACCTAGCCACCGTGAATTCCTTTTGTTTGGTATCAGCAGTGCCCAGGTATAGATTTAGTGGTACTGCAATGTCCTTCTCATTTTTCTCACATCAACAAATGAATTGCTGTAATAATATGCGTCTGGGCTTTTGAAATCACTGGGTTTTATGATATCCACGATTGTAAAGAAGTAATAACCACATAAAGAGGGAAGTTTGGACACTCAACCAAACACGTCTCTCCACAACACACACTTTGCTCCCAAATGCTCCTGTCTAGAAATAGGTGTTCCTTTTTATTTGTCCCTCCTCCTATCAGTGGTGAACATGCCAATGTCCCTCAAACATGGTGGTGAGTAAAGCACCAAGTATACTTTTCTGTCTACAACAGGCCTAGAGGAAGTATAATTGGGGTCTTCAGTGAGGACTTAGTCAATGAATGTGGCTAAATACAGTTAGCAAGCGAGAAGGAGGTTAAGAGGACAGAGGACAGAGATACGGGTTCAAGTCCCTGCACCACCATTTACTGGTTTTGTAAGCACACGCGGCTGATTCGATCTGCAATTGTCTCAGTGAGCCCAGTGCTCTCCCTACGGCCTAGGACCTTGCAATGTTTTTGAAAGCATAATGTAGGGAAGTGACATAGTTGATGTAGTTAACTGTTCTGTACATAAGGATAGATGGACAGACAGAAAGAAGATTGTTTCATAGACAGACAGATAGATAGATGACAGATGATCGATAGATTATACACATGATAGAAGACAGGAAGCTAGATAGATGGATAGATAAATAGAGATGATAGAGAGATAGAAAGAAGGATATATAGAAAGATAGATAGATATACAGACAGACAGAGCGATAGATAGATACAGATACATATCGATTGACACAAAGCTGTTGCTCATAACCAGGAGATGAATGGTGAAATCACATAGCTAAACTACAAACAAAAAGGAAGAATGAAATCCAGTTTACAAAGTGCAGTAAGCAGCCATAAGAAGAAAACAAATCCTACCATTTGCAATGACGTGGATGGAGCTAGACAGTAGTATGTTCAGAAAAATAGGTCAGGCGGAGAAAGACAATATCAAATGATATCACTCATGTGTGGAGTATAACAACAAAGAGAAACTGAAGGAAAAAAACAGCAGGATACTCACAGAACCCGAGAGTTGACTAAAAGTTGCCAAAGGGAAAAGGACTGCACAGCGTGGTTCTGAAGGGAGGGATAAGTGTGGGGAGAAAGATTGGGGGCATTAGGATTACCATGTATATTGCGTGGGGTCGCGCGGGACATGGGGAGTGCTGTACAACACAGAGAAGACTAGTAGAGGTTATATAGCATCTTAGTACTCCATGATTGACAGCGACTGTATCGGTGTCTTTGAAGGGGTACATGCTGAAGGGGTTTAAAGCATCCAACTATGCTGATGGACAGCGACTTTAAGAGGTTTTTGCTGGTGGACTTGGATAAGGGGGAGAATAGTAAACATAATGTTCTTCACGTGATTGTAGATTAATGATAACAAAAAAAATTTTTTAAGTGCAGTAAGGGCACAGCACTGAATCATCAGAATGAAAGTTCAGCCTCTCAGTGCTGCAAACAAAAGACACAGGGTTAAAAGAACGGATGAAAACTCAAGAAACCTACGTGCTTCCTTACAGGAGACTCACTTGAGATACAAGGACAAAGACAAACTACAAGCTGAAGGTGTGGGGACAAGTACCCTACACGAGTGAAACTGAAAAACAAACAATCAAACAAATGGATTCTGTTTGAGCCCCCAGAGACAGTCAGTAGAAAATAGCACTATCTGGCCACCGTGAATTCTTTTTGTTTGTTTTCAGCAAGGCCCAGCCATAGATTTAGTGGTGGAGCAACGTCCTTCTCATTTTCTCTCACCTCAACAACTGGGTTGCTGAAATAATAAGAATCTGGGCCTTTGAAATCTGTGGGTTTTATGATCTTCACGAATGTGAAGTAATAACCACCTAAAGAGGGAAGTTTGGACACTCAAATAAATATGTCACTCCACAATACACTCTTAGCTCCCAACTGCTCCTGTCTAGAAATTGGTGTTCCTTTTTATTTGACCCTCCATCCTATCAGTGGTGTTCACATAGATGTCCAGATGTCCTTCAAACATGGTGGTGAGCAAAGCAACAATTTTACGTTTCTGTCGTCCACAGGCCCAGAGGAAGGATACTTGTGGTCTTCAGGGAGCACTTAGTGAATGAATGTGGCTATATACAGACAGGAAGTGAGAAGGAGATGAAAGAGGACAGAGGATAGAGACACGGGTTCAAGTCCCTGCACAACCATTTCCTGGTTTTGTAGGTACACTCGGCCGACACGACCTGCAAGTGTCTCGGTGAACCCAGTGCTCTCCCTACAGCCTAGTTAACTTGCAGGATTTTCGGAAGCATAATGTAGGAAAGTGACATAGGATATGTGGTTACCTGTTCTGTACACAAGGACAGATGGGCAGACAGAAAGATGATTGATTGATTGATTGATTGATTGATAGACAGACAGAGAGATAGATATAGGTTCATATCGATTAACACAAAGCTATTGCTCATAACCTTGAGAGCAATGGTTGAAGCACATAGCAAACTACAAACGAAAAAGAAGAATAAAATCCAGTTTAAAAAGTGCAGTAAGCAGCCATAAGAAGAAAACAAATCCTATCATTGGCAATAACTTGGATGGAGCTAGAGGGTATTATGCTCAGTCAAATAGGCCAGTCGGAGAAATACATGTACCAAATGATTTAACTCATGTGTGGAGTACGATAACAAAGAAAAACTGAAGGAAGAAACAGCAGCATATACACAGTACCCGAGAGTGGACTAAGAGTTACCAAAGAGAAAGGGACTGGGTAGTGTTTGTGGGAAGGGATTGATAAGGGCGGGGAAAAAGAATGGGGGCATTAGGATTAGCATGAATAATGTGTAGGGTGAAGGGTCATTGGGAGGGCTATACAACACAGAGAAGACAAGTAGTGATTCTAGAGCATCTTACGACACGCTGACGGACAGCGACTGAAACTGGGATTTGGCGAGGACTTGGTGAAGGGGTTAGACTAGTTAACATATTGTTCTGCATGTGATTGTATATTAATGAGAACAAAAAAAATTTCAAAGTGCAGTAAGAGCCTAGCTATCAAATATCAGAATAAAAGTACAGGCTTTCACTGCTCCAATCAAAAGACACAGGGTTAGAAGAACTGATGAAAACTCAAGATCACCTAAGTGCTCCCTTACTGGAGACTCACTTGTGATCCAAGGACACAGACAAACTACAAGCTGAAGGGGCGGGGACAGGTACCCTATACAAGTGAATCTTTGAAACAAAGAAACAAATGGATTCTGTTTGAGACCCCAGAGACAGTCACTAGAAAATAGTCCTACCTAGCCACCGTGAATTCCTTTTGTTTGGTATCAGCAGTGCCCAGGTATAGATTTAGTGGTACTGCAATGTCCTTCTCATTTTTCTCACATCAACAAATGAATTGCTGTAATAATATGCGTCTGGGCTTTTGAAATCACTGGGTTTTATGATATCCACGATTGTAAAGAAGTAATAACCACATAAAGAGGGAAGTTTGGACACTCAACCAAACACGTCTCTCCACAACACACACTTTGCTCCCAAATGCTCCTGTCTAGAAATAGGTGTTCCTTTTTATTTGTCCCTCCTCCTATCAGTGGTGAACATGCCAATGTCCCTCAAACATGGTGGTGAGTAAAGCACCAAGTATACTTTTCTGTCTACAACAGGCCTAGAGGAAGTATAATTGGGGTCTTCAGTGAGGACTTAGTCAATGAATGTGGCTAAATACAGTTAGCAAGCGAGAAGGAGGTTAAGAGGACAGAGGACAGAGATACGGGTTCAAGTCCCTGCACCACCATTTACTGGTTTTGTAAGCACACGCGGCTGATTCGATCTGCAATTGTCTCAGTGAGCCCAGTGCTCTCCCTACGGCCTAGGACCTTGCAATGTTTTTGAAAGCATAATGTAGGGAAGTGACATAGTTGATGTAGTTAACTGTTCTGTACATAAGGATAGATGGACAGACAGAAAGAAGATTGTTTCATAGACAGACAGATAGATAGATGACAGATGATCGATAGATTATACACATGATAGAAGACAGGAAGCTAGATAGATGGATAGATAAATAGAGATGATAGAGAGATAGAAAGAAGGATATATAGAAAGATAGATAGATATACAGACAGACAGAGCGATAGATAGATACAGATACATATCGATTGACACAAAGCTGTTGCTCATAACCAGGAGATGAATGGTGAAATCACATAGCTAAACTACAAACAAAAAGGAAGAATGAAATCCAGTTTACAAAGTGCAGTAAGCAGCCATAAGAAGAAAACAAATCCTACCATTTGCAATGACGTGGATGGAGCTAGACAGTAGTATGTTCAGAAAAATAGGTCAGGCGGAGAAAGACAATATCAAATGATATCACTCATGTGTGGAGTATAACAACAAAGAGAAACTGAAGGAAAAAAACAGCAGGATACTCACAGAACCCGAGAGTTGACTAAAAGTTGCCAAAGGGAAAAGGACTGCACAGCGTGGTTCTGAAGGGAGGGATAAGTGTGGGGAGAAAGATTGGGGGCATTAGGATTACCATGTATATTGCGTGGGGTCGCGCGGGACATGGGGAGTGCTGTACAACACAGAGAAGACTAGTAGAGGTTATATAGCATCTTAGTACTCCATGATTGACAGCGACTGTATCGGTGTCTTTGAAGGGGTACATGCTGAAGGGGTTTAAAGCATCCAACTATGCTGATGGACAGCGACTTTAAGAGGTTTTTGCTGGTGGACTTGGATAAGGGGGAGAATAGTAAACATAATGTTCTTCACGTGATTGTAGATTAATGATAACAAAAAAAATTTTTTAAGTGCAGTAAGGGCACAGCACTGAATCATCAGAATGAAAGTTCAGCCTCTCAGTGCTGCAAACAAAAGACACAGGGTTAAAAGAACGGATGAAAACTCAAGAAACCTACGTGCTTCCTTACAGGAGACTCACTTGAGATCCAAGGACAAAGACAAACTACAAGCTGAAGGTGTGGGGACAAGTACCCTACACGAGTGAAACTGAAAAACAAACAATCAAACAAATGGATTCTGTTTGAGCCCCCAGAGACAGTCAGTAGAAAATAGCACTATCTGGCCACCGTGAATTCTTTTTGTTTGTTTTCAGCAAGGCCCAGCCATAGATTTAGTGGTGGAGCAACGTCCTTCTCATTTTCTCTCACCTCAACAACTGGGTTGCTGAAATAATAAGAATCTGGGCCTTTGAAATCTGTGGGTTTTATGATCTTCACGAATGTGAAGTAATAACCACCTAAAGAGGGAAGTTTGGACACTCAAATAAATATGTCACTCCACAATACACTCTTAGCTCCCAACTGCTCCTGTCTAGAAATTGGTGTTCCTTTTTATTTGACCCTCCATCCTATCAGTGGTGTTCACATAGATGTCCTTCAAACATGGTGGTGAGCAAAGCAACAATTTTACGTTTCTGTCGTCCACAGGCCCAGAGGAAGGATACTTGTGGTCTTCAGGGAGCACTTAGTGAATGAATGTGGCTATATACAGACAGGAAGTGAGAAGGAGATGAAAGAGGACAGAGGATAGAGACACGGGTTCAAGTCCCTGCACAACCATTTCCTGGTTTTGTAGGTACACTCGGCCGACACGACCTGCAAGTGTCTCGGTGAACCCAGTGCTCTCCCTACAGCCTAGTTACCTTGCAGGATTTTTGGAAGCATAATGTAGGAAAGTGACATAGGATATGTGGTTACCTGTTCTGTACACAAGGACAGATGGGCAGACAGAAAGATGATTGATTGATTGATTGATTGATTGATAGACAGACAGAGAGATAGATATAGGTTCATATCGATTAACACAAAGCTATTGCTCATAACCTTGAGAGCAATGGTTGAAGCACATAGCAAACTACAAACGAAAAAGAAGAATAAAATCCAGTTTAAAAAGTGCAGTAAGCAGCCATAAGAAGAAAACAAATCCTATCATTGGCAATAACTTGGATGGAGCTAGAGGGTATTATGCTCAGTCAAATAGGCCAGTCGGAGAAATACATGTACCAAATGATTTAACTCATGTGTGGAGTACGATAACAAAGAAAAACTGAAGGAAGAAACAGCAGCATATACACAGTACCCGAGAGTGGACTAAGAGTTACCAAAGAGAAAGGGACTGGGTAGTGTTTGTGGGAAGGGATTGATAAGGGCGGGGAAAAAGAATGGGGGCATTAGGATTAGCAAGAATAATGTGTAGGGTGAAGGGTCATTGGGAGGGCTATACAACACAGAGAAGACAAGTAGTGATTCTAGAGCATCTTACGACACGCTGACGGACAGCGACTGAAACTGGGATTTGGCGAGGACTTGGTGAAGGGGTTAGACTAGTTAACATATTGTTCTGCATGTGATTGTATATTAATGAGAACAAAAAAAATTTCAAAGTGCAGTAAGAGCCTAGCTATCAAATATCAGAATAAAAGTACAGGCTTTCACTGCTCCAATCAAAAGACACAGGGTTAGAAGAACTGATGAAAACTCAAGATCACCTAAGTGCTCCCTTACTGGAGACTCACTTGTGATCCAAGGACACAGACAAACTACAAGCTGAAGGGGCGGGGACAGGTACCCTATACAAGTGAATCTTTGAAACAAAGAAACAAATGGATTCTGTTTGAGACCCCAGAGACAGTCACTAGAAAATAGTCCTACCTAGCCACCATGAATTCCTTTTGTTTGGTATCAGCAGTGCCCAGGTATAGATTTAGTGGTACTGCAATGTCCTTCTCATTTTTCTCACATCAACAAATGAATTGCTGTAATAATATGCGTCTGGGCTTTTGAAATCACTGGGTTTTATGATATCCACGATTGTAAAGAAGTAATAACCACATAAAGAGGGAAGTTTGGACACTCAACCAAACACGTCTCTCCACAACACACACTTTGCTCCCAAATGCTCCTGTCTAGAAATAGGTGTTCCTTTTTATTTGTCCCTCCTCCTATCAGTGGTGAACATGCCAATGTCCCTCAAACATGGTGGTGAGTAAAGCACCAAGTATACTTTTCTGTCTACAACAGGCCTAGAGGAAGTATAATTGGGGTCTTCAGTGAGGACTTAGTCAATGAATGTGGCTAAATACAGTTAGCAAGCGAGAAGGAGGTTAAGAGGACAGAGGACAGAGATACGGGTTCAAGTCCCTGCACCACCATTTACTGGTTTTGTAAGCACACGCGGCTAATTCGATCTGCAATTGTCTCAGTGAGCCCAGTGCTCTCCCTACGGCCTAGGACCTTGCAATGTTTTTGAAAGCATAATGTAGGGAAGTGACATAGTTGATGTAGTTAACTGTTCTGTACATAAGGATAGATGGACAGACAGAAAGAAGATTGTTTCATAGACAGACAGATAGATAGATGACAGATGATCGATAGATTATACACATGATAGAAGACAGGAAGCTAGATAGATGGATAGATAAATAGAGATGATAGAGATATAGAAAGAAGGATATATAGAAAGATAGATAGATATACAGACAGACAGAGCGATAGATAGATACAGATACATATCGATTGACACAAAGCTGTTGCTCATAACCAGGAGATGAATGGTGAAATCACATAGCTAAACTACAAACAAAAAGGAAGAATGAAATCCAGTTTACAAAGTGCAGTAAGCAGCCATAAGAAGAAAACAAATCCTACCATTTGCAATGACGTGGATGGAGCTAGACAGTAGTATGTTCAGAAAAATAGGTCAGGCGGAGAAAGACAATATCAAATGATATCACTCATGTGTGGAGTATAACAACAAAGAGAAACTGAAGGAAAAAAACAGCAGGATACTCACAGAACCCGAGAGTTGACTAAAAGTTGCCAAAGGGAAAAGGACTGCACAGCGTGGTTCTGAAGGGAGGGATAAGTGTGGGGAGAAAGATTGGGGGCATTAGGATTACCATGTATATTGCGTGGGGTCGCGCGGGACATGGGGAGTGCTGTACAACACAGAGAAGACTAGTAGAGGTTATATAGCATCTTAGTACTCCATGATTGACAGCGACTGTATCGGTGTCTTTGAAGGGGTACATGCTGAAGGGGTTTAAAGCATCCAACTATGCTGATGGACAGCGACTTTAAGAGGTTTTTGCTGGTGGACTTGGATAAGGGGGAGAATAGTAAACATAATGTTCTTCACGTGATTGTAGATTAATGATAACAAAAAAAATTTTTTAAGTGCAGTAAGGGCACAGCACTGAATCATCAGAATAAAAGTTCAGGCTCTCAGTGCTGCAAACAAAAGACACAGGGTTAAAAGAACGGATGAAAACTCAAGAAACCTACGTGCTTCCTTACAGGAGACTCACTTGAGATACAAGGACAAAGACAAACTACAAGCTGAAGGTGTGGGGACAAGTACCCTACACGAGTGAAACTGAAAAACAAACAATCAAACAAATGGATTCTGTTTGAGCCCCCAGAGACAGTCAGTAGAAAATAGCACTATCTGGCCACCGTGAATTCTTTTTGTTTGTTTTCAGCAAGGCCCAGCCATAGATTTAGTGGTGGAGCAACGTCCTTCTCATTTTCTCTCACCTCAACAACTGGGTTGCTGAAATAATAAGAATCTGGGCCTTTGAAATCTGTGGGTTTTATGATCTTCACGAATGTGAAGTAATAACCACCTAAAGAGGGAAGTTTGGACACTCAAATAAATATGTCACTCCACAATACACTCTTAGCTCCCAACTGCTCCTGTCTAGAAATTGGTGTTCCTTTTTATTTGACCCTCCATCCTATCAGTGGTGTTCACATAGATGTCCTTCAAACATGGTGGTGAGCAAAGCAACAATTTTACGTTTCTGTCGTCCACAGGCCCAGAGGAAGGATACTTGTGGTCTTCAGGGAGCACTTAGTGAATGAATGTGGCTATATACAGACAGGAAGTGAGAAGGAGATGAAAGAGGACAGAGGATAGAGACACGGGTTCAAGTCCCTGCACAACCATTTCCTGGTTTTGTAGGTACACTCGGCCGACACGACCTGCAAGTGTCTCGGTGAACCCAGTGCTCTCCCTACAGCCTAGTTAACTTGCAGGATTTTCGGAAGCATAATGTAGGAAAGTGACATAGGATATGTGGTTACCTGTTCTGTACACAAGGACAGATGGGCAGACAGAAAGATGATTGATTGATTGATTGATTGATTGATTGATTGATAGACAGACAGAGAGATAGATATAGGTTCATATCGATTAACACAAAGCTATTGCTCATAACCTTGAGAGCAATGGTTGAAGCACATAGCAAACTACAAACGAAAAAGAAGAATAAAATCCAGTTTAAAAAGTGCAGTAAGCAGCCATAAGAAGAAAACAAATCCTATCATTGGCAATAACTTGGATGGAGCTAGAGGGTATTATGCTCAGTCAAATAGGCCAGTCGGAGAAATACATGTACCAAATGATTTAACTCATGTGTGGAGTACGATAACAAAGAAAAACTGAAGGAAGAAACAGCAGCATATACACAGTACCCGAGAGTGGACTAAGAGTTACCAAAGAGAAAGGGACTGGGTAGTGTTTGTGGGAAGGGATTGATAAGGGCGGGGAAAAAGAATGGGGGCATTAGGATTAGCATGAATAATGTGTAGGGTGAAGGGTCATTGGGAGGGCTATACAACACAGAGAAGACAAGTAGTGATTCTAGAGCATCTTACGACACGCTGACGGACAGCGACTGAAACTGGGATTTGGCGAGGACTTGGTGAAGGGGTTAGACTAGTTAACATATTGTTCTGCATGTGATTGTATATTAATGAGAACAAAAAAAATTTCAAAGTGCAGTAAGAGCTTAGCTATCAAATATCAGAATAAAAGTACAGGCTTTCACTGCTCCAATCAAAAGACACAGGGTTAGAAGAACTGATGAAAACTCAAGATCACCTAAGTGCTCCCTTACTGGAGACTCACTTGTGATCCAAGGACACAGACAAACTACAAGCTGAAGGGGCGGGGACAGGTACCCTATACAAGTGAATCTTTGAAACAAAGAAACAAATGGATTCTGTTTGAGACCCCAGAGACAGTCACTAGAAAATAGTCCTACCTAGCCACCGTGAATTCCTTTTGTTTGGTATCAGCAGTGCCCAGGTATAGATTTAGTGGTACTGCAATGTCCTTCTCATTTTTCTCACATCAACAAATGAATTGCTGTAATAATATGCGTCTGGGCTTTTGAAATCACTGGGTTTTATGATATCCACGATTGTAAAGAAGTAATAACCACATAAAGAGGGAAGTTTGGACACTCAACCAAACACGTCTCTCCACAACACACACTTTGCTCCCAAATGCTCCTGTCTAGAAATAGGTGTTCCTTTTTATTTGTCCCTCCTCCTATCAGTGGTGAACATGCCAATGTCCCTCAAACATGGTGGTGAGTAAAGCACCAAGTATACTTTTCTGTCTACAACAGGCCTAGAGGAAGTATAATTGGGGTCTTCAGTGAGGACTTAGTCAATGAATGTGGCTAAATACAGTTAGCAAGCGAGAAGGAGGTTAAGAGGACAGAGGACAGAGATACGGGTTCAAGTCCCTGCACCACCATTTACTGGTTTTGTAAGCACACGCGGCTGATTCGATCTGCAATTGTCTCAGTGAGCCCAGTGCTCTCCCTACGGCCTAGGACCTTGCAATGTTTTTGAAAGCATAATGTAGGGAAGTGACATAGTTGATGTAGTTAACTGTTCTGTACATAAGGATAGATGGACAGACAGAAAGAAGATTGTTTCATAGACAGACAGATAGATAGATGACAGATGATCGATAGATTATACACATGATAGAAGACAGGAAGCTAGATAGATGGATAGATAAATAGAGATGATAGAGAGATAGAAAGAAGGATATATAGAAAGATAGATAGATATACAGACAGACAGAGCGATAGATAGATACAGATACATATCGATTGACACAAAGCTGTTGCTCATAACCAGGAGATGAATGGTGAAATCACATAGCTAAACTACAAACAAAAAGGAAGAATGAAATCCAGTTTACAAAGTGCAGTAAGCAGCCATAAGAAGAAAACAAATCCTACCATTTGCAATGACGTGGATGGAGCTAGACAGTAGTATGTTCAGAAAAATAGGTCAGGCGGAGAAAGACAATATCAAATGATATCACTCATGTGTGGAGTATAACAACAAAGAGAAACTGAAGGAAAAAAACAGCAGGATACTCACAGAACCCGAGAGTTGACTAAAAGTTGCCAAAGGGAAAAGGACTGCACAGCGTGGTTCTGAAGGGAGGGATAAGTGTGGGGAGAAAGATTGGGGGCATTAGGATTACCATGTATATTGCGTGGGGTCGCGCGGGACATGGGGAGTGCTGTACAACACAGAGAAGACTAGTAGAGGTTATATAGCATCTTAGTACTCCATGATTGACAGCGACTGTATCGGTGTCTTTGAAGGGGTACATGCTGAAGGGGTTTAAAGCATCCAACTATGCTGATGGACAGCGACTTTAAGAGGTTTTTGCTGGTGGACTTGGATAAGGGGGAGAATAGTAAACATAATGTTCTTCACGTGATTGTAGATTAATGATAACAAAAAAAATTTTTTAAGTGCAATAAGGGCACAGCACTGAATCATCAGAATGAAAATTCAGGCTCTCAGTGCTGCAAACAAAAGACACAGGGTTAAAAGAACGGATGAAAACTCAAGAAACCTACGTGCTTCCTTACAGGAGACTCACTTGAGATACAAGGACAAAGACAAACTACAAGCTGAAGGTGTGGGGACAAGTACCCTACACGAGTGAAACTGAAAAACAAACAATCAAACAAATGGATTCTGTTTGAGCCCCCAGAGACAGTCAGTAGAAAATAGCACTATCTGGCCACCGTGAATTCTTTTTGTTTGTTTTCAGCAAGGCCCAGCCATAGATTTAGTGGTGGAGCAACGTCCTTCTCATTTTCTCTCACCTCAACAACTGGGTTGCTGAAATAATAAGAATCTGGGCCTTTGAAATCTGTGGGTTTTATGATCTTCACGAATGTGAAGTAATAACCACCTAAAGAGGGAAGTTTGGACACTCAAATAAATATGTCACTCCACAATACACTCTTAGCTCCCAACTGCTCCTGTCTAGAAATTGGTGTTCCTTTTTATTTGACCCTCCATCCTATCAGTGGTGTTCACATAGATGTCCTTCAAACATGGTGGTGAGCAAAGCAACAATTTTACGTTTCTGTCGTCCACAGGCCCAGAGGAAGGATACTTGTGGTCTTCAGGGAGCACTTAGTGAATGAATGTGGCTATATACAGACAGGAAGTGAGAAGGAGATGAAAGAGGACAGAGGATAGAGACACGGGTTCAAGTCCCTGCACAACCATTTCCTGGTTTTGTAGGTACACTCGGCCGACACGACCTGCAAGTGTCTCGGTGAACCCAGTGCTCTCCCTACAGCCTAGTTAACTTGCAGGATTTTCGGAAGCATAATGTAGGAAAGTGACATAGGATATGTGGTTACCTGTTCTGTACACAAGGACAGATGGGCAGACAGAAAGATGATTGATTGATTGATTGATTGATTGATAGACAGACAGAGAGATAGATATAGGTTCATATCGATTAACACAAAGCTATTGCTCATAACCTTGAGAGCAATGGTTGAAGCACATAGCAAACTACAAACGAAAAAGAAGAATAAAATCCAGTTTAAAAAGTGCAGTAAGCAGCCATAAGAAGAAAACAAATCCTATCATTGGCAATAACTTGGATGGAGCTAGAGGGTATTATGCTCAGTCAAATAGGCCAGTCGGAGAAATACATGTACCAAATGATTTAACTCATGTGTGGAGTACGATAACAAAGAAAAACTGAAGGAAGAAACAGCAGCATATACACAGTACCCGAGAGTGGACTAAGAGTTACCAAAGAGAAAGGGACTGGGTAGTGTTTGTGGGAAGGGATTGATAAGGGCGGGGAAAAAGAATGGGGGCATTAGGATTAGCATGAATAATGTGTAGGGTGAAGGGTCATTGGGAGGGCTATACAACACAGAGAAGACAAGTAGTGATTCTAGAGCATCTTACGACACGCTGACGGACAGCGACTGAAACTGGGATTTGGCGAGGACTTGGTGAAGGGGTTAGACTAGTTAACATATTGTTCTGCATGTGATTGTATATTAATGAGAACAAAAAAAATTTCAAAGTGCAGTAAGAGCTTAGCTATCAAATATCAGAATAAAAGTACAGGCTTTCACTGCTCCAATCAAAAGACACAGGGTTAGAAGAACTGATGAAAACTCAAGATCACCTAAGTGCTCCCTTACTGGAGACTCACTTGTGATCCAAGGACACAGACAAACTACAAGCTGAAGGGGCGGGGACAGGTACCCTATACAAGTGAATCTTTGAAACAAAGAAACAAATGGATTCTGTTTGAGACCCCAGAGACAGTCACTAGAAAATAGTCCTACCTAGCCACCGTGAATTCCTTTTGTTTGGTATCAGCAGTGCCCAGGTATGGATTTAGTGGTACTGCAATGTCCTTCTCATTTTTCTCACATCAACAAATGAATTGCTGTAATAATATGCGTCTGGGCTTTTGAAATCACTGGGTTTTATGATATCCACGATTGTAAAGAAGTAATAACCACATAAAGAGGGAAGTTTGGACACTCAACCAAACACGTCTCTCCACAACACACACTTTGCTCCCAAATGCTCCTGTCTAGAAATAGGTGTTCCTTTTTATTTGTCCCTCCTCCTATCAGTGGTGAACATGCCAATGTCCCTCAAACATGGTGGTGAGTAAAGCACCAAGTATACTTTTCTGTCTACAACAGGCCTAGAGGAAGTATAATTGGGGTCTTCAGTGAGGACTTAGTCAATGAATGTGGCTAAATACAGTTAGCAAGCGAGAAGGAGGTTAAGAGGACAGAGGACAGAGATACGGGTTCAAGTCCCTGCACCACCATTTACTGGTTTTGTAAGCACACGCGGCTGATTCGATCTGCAATTGTCTCAGTGAGCCCAGTGCTCTCCCTACGGCCTAGGACCTTGCAATGTTTTTGAAAGCATAATGTAGGGAAGTGACATAGTTGATGTAGTTAACTGTTCTGTACATAAGGATAGATGGACAGACAGAAAGAAGATTGTTTCATAGACAGACAGATAGATAGATGACAGATGATTGATAGATTATACACATGATAGAAGACAGGAAGCTAGATAGATGGATAGATAAATAGAGATGATAGAGAGATAGAAAGAAGGATATATAGAAAGATAGATAGATATACAGACAGACAGAGCGATAGATAGATACAGATACATATCGATTGACACAAAGCTGTTGCTCATAACCAGGAGATGAATGGTGAAATCACATAGCTAAACTACAAACAAAAAGGAAGAATGAAATCCAGTTTACAAAGTGCAGTAAGCAGCCATAAGAAGAAAACAAATCCTACCATTTGCAATGACGTGGATGGAGCTAGACAGTAGTATGTTCAGAAAAATAGGTCAGGCGGAGAAAGACAATATCAAATGATATCACTCATGTGTGGAGTATAACAACAAAGAGAAACTGAAGGAAAAAAACAGCAGGATACTCACAGAACCCGAGAGTTGACTAAAAGTTGCCAAAGGGAAAAGGACTGCACAGCGTGGTTCTGAAGGGAGGGATAAGTGTGAGGAGAAAGATTGGGGGCATTAGGATTACCATGTATATTGCGTGGGGTCGCGCGGGACATGGGGAGTGCTGTACAACACAGAGAAGACTAGTAGAGGTTATATAGCATCTTAGTACTCCATGATTGACAGCGACTGTATCGGTGTCTTTGAAGGGGTACATGCTGAAGGGGTTTAAAGCATCCAACTATGCTGATGGACAGCGACTTTAAGAGGTTTTTGCTGGTGGACTTGGATAAGGGGGAGAATAGTAAACATAATGTTCTTCACGTGATTGTAGATTAATGATAACAAAAAAAATTTTTTAAGTGCAATAAGGGCACAGCACTGAATCATCAGAATGAAAATTCAGGCTCTCAGTGCTGCAAACAAAAGACACAGGGTTAAAAGAACGGATGAAAACTCAAGAAACCTACGTGCTTCCTTACAGGAGACTCACTTGAGATACAAGGACAAAGACAAACTACAAGCTGAAGGTGTGGGGACAAGTACCCTACACGAGTGAAACTGAAAAACAAACAATCAAACAAATGGATTCTGTTTGAGCCCCCAGAGACAGTCAGTAGAAAATAGCACTATCTGGCCACCGTGAATTCTTTTTGTTTGTTTTCAGCAAGGCCCAGCCATAGATTTAGTGGTGGAGCAACGTCCTTCTCATTTTCTCTCACCTCAACAACTGGGTTGCTGAAATAATAAGAATCTGGGCCTTTGAAATCTGTGGGTTTTATGATCTTCACGAATGTGAAGTAATAACCACCTAAAGAGGGAAGTTTGGACACTCAAATAAATATGTCACTCCACAATACACTCTTAGCTCCCAACTGCTCCTGTCTAGAAATTGGTGTTCCTTTTTATTTGACCCTCCATCCTATCAGTGGTGTTCACATAGATGTCCTTCAAACATGGTGGTGAGCAAAGCAACAATTTTACGTTTCTGTCGTCCACAGGCCCAGAGGAAGGATACTTGTGGTCTTCAGGGAGCACTTAGTGAATGAATGTGGCTATATACAGACAGGAAGTGAGAAGGAGATGAAAGAGGACAGAGGATAGAGACACGGGTTCAAGTCCCTGCACAACCATTTCCTGGTTTTGTAGGTACACTCGGCCGACACGACCTGCAAGTGTCTCGGTGAACCCAGTGCTCTCCCTACAGCCTAGTTAACTTGCAGGATTTTCGGAAGCATAATGTAGGAAAGTGACATAGGATATGTGGTTACCTGTTCTGTACACAAGGACAGATGGGCAGACAGAAAGATGATTGATTGATTGATTGATTGATTGATAGACAGACAGAGAGATAGATATAGGTTCATATCGATTAACACAAAGCTATTGCTCATAACCTTGAGAGCAATGGTTGAAGCACATAGCAAACTACAAACGAAAAAGAAGAATAAAATCCAGTTTAAAAAGTGCAGTAAGCAGCCATAAGAAGAAAACAAATCCTATCATTGGCAATAACTTGGATGGAGCTAGAGGGTATTATGCTCAGTCAAATAGGCCAGTCGGAGAAATACATGTACCAAATGATTTAACTCATGTGTGGAGTACGATAACAAAGAAAAACTGAAGGAAGAAACAGCAGCATATACACAGTACCCGAGAGTGGACTAAGAGTTACCAAAGAGAAAGGGACTGGGTAGTGTTTGTGGGAAGGGATTGATAAGGGCGGGGAAAAAGAATGGGGGCATTAGGATTAGCATGAATAATGTGTAGGGTGAAGGGTCATTGGGAGGGCTATACAACACAGAGAAGACAAGTAGTGATTCTAGAGCATCTTACGACACGCTGACGGACAGCGACTGAAACTGGGATTTGGCGAGGACTTGGTGAAGGGGTTAGACTAGTTAACATATTGTTCTGCATGTGATTGTATATTAATGAGAACAAAAAAAATTTCAAAGTGCAGTAAGAGCTTAGCTATCAAATATCAGAATAAAAGTACAGGCTTTCACTGCTCCAATCAAAAGACACAGGGTTAGAAGAACTGATGAAAACTCAAGATCACCTAAGTGCTCCCTTACTGGAGACTCACTTGTGATCCAAGGACACAGACAAACTACAAGCTGAAGGGGCGGGGACAGGTACCCTATACAAGTGAATCTTTGAAACAAAGAAACAAATGGATTCTGTTTGAGACCCCAGAGACAGTCACTAGAAAATAGTCCTACCTAGCCACCGTGAATTCCTTTTGTTTGGTATCAGCAGTGCCCAGGTATGGATTTAGTGGTACTGCAATGTCCTTCTCATTTTTCTCACATCAACAAATGAATTGCTGTAATAATATGCGTCTGGGCTTTTGAAATCACTGGGTTTTATGATATCCACGATTGTAAAGAAGTAATAACCACATAAAGAGGGAAGTTTGGACACTCAACCAAACACGTCTCTCCACAACACACACTTTGCTCCCAAATGCTCCTGTCTAGAAATAGGTGTTCCTTTTTATTTGTCCCTCCTCCTATCAGTGGTGAACATGCCAATGTCCCTCAAACATGGTGGTGAGTAAAGCACCAAGTATACTTTTCTGTCTACAACAGGCCTAGAGGAAGTATAATTGGGGTCTTCAGTGAGGACTTAGTCAATGAATGTGGCTAAATACAGTTAGCAAGCGAGAAGGAGGTTAAGAGGACAGAGGACAGAGATACGGGTTCAAGTCCCTGCACCACCATTTACTGGTTTTGTAAGCACACGCGGCTGATTCGATCTGCAATTGTCTCAGTGAGCCCAGTGCTCTCCCTACGGCCTAGGACCTTGCAATGTTTTTGAAAGCATAATGTAGGGAAGTGACATAGTTGATGTAGTTAACTGTTCTGTACATAAGGATAGATGGACAGACAGAAAGAAGATTGTTTCATAGACAGACAGATAGATAGATGACAGATGATCGATAGATTATACACATGATAGAAGACAGGAAGCTAGATAGATGGATAGATAAATAGAGATGATAGAGAGATAGAAAGAAGGATATATAGAAAGATAGATAGATATACAGACAGACAGAGCGATAGATAGATACAGATACATATCGATTGACACAAAGCTGTTGCTCATAACCAGGAGATGAATGGTGAAATCACATAGCTAAACTACAAACAAAAAGGAAGAATGAAATCCAGTTTACAAAGTGCAGTAAGCAGCCATAAGAAGAAAACAAATCCTACCATTTGCAATGACGTGGATGGAGCTAGACAGTAGTATGTTCAGAAAAATAGGTCAGGCGGAGAAAGACAATATCAAATGATATCACTCATGTGTGGAGTATAACAACAAAGAGAAACTGAAGGAAAAAAACAGCAGGATACTCACAGAACCCGAGAGTTGACTAAAAGTTGCCAAAGGGAAAAGGACTGCACAGCGTGGTTCTGAAGGGAGGGATAAGTGTGAGGAGAAAGATTGGGGGCATTAGGATTACCATGTATATTGCGTGGGGTCGCGCGGGACATGGGGAGTGCTGTACAACACAGAGAAGACTAGTAGAGGTTATATAGCATCTTAGTACTCCATGATTGACAGCGACTGTATCGGTGTCTTTGAAGGGGTACATGCTGAAGGGGTTTAAAGCATCCAACTATGCTGATGGACAGCGACTTTAAGAGGTTTTTGCTGGTGGACTTGGATAAGGGGGAGAATAGTAAACATAATGTTCTTCACGTGATTGTAGATTAATGATAACAAAAAAAATTTTTTAAGTGCAATAAGGGCACAGCACTGAATCATCAGAATGAAAATTCAGGCTCTCAGTGCTGCAAACAAAAGACACAGGGTTAAAAGAACGGATGAAAACTCAAGAAACCTACGTGCTTCCTTACAGGAGACTCACTTGAGATCCAAGGACAAAGACAAACTACAAGCTGAAGGTGTGGGGACAAGTACCCTACACGAGTGAAACTGAAAAACAAACAATCAAACAAATGGATTCTGTTTGAGCCCCCAGAGACAGTCAGTAGAAAATAGCACTATCTGGCCACCGTGAATTCTTTTTGTTTGTTTTCAGCAAGGCCCAGCCATAGATATAGTGGTGGAGCAACGTCCTTCTCATTTTCTCTCACCTCAACAACTGGGTTGCTGAAATAATAAGAATCTGGGCCTTTGAAATCTGTGGGTTTTATGATCTTCACGAATGTGAAGTAATAACCACCTAAAGAGGGAAGTTTGGACACTCAAATAAATATGTCACTCCACAATACACTCTTAGCTCCCAACTGCTCCTGTCTAGAAATTGGTGTTCCTTTTTATTTGACCCTCCATCCTATCAGTGGTGTTCACATAGATGTCCTTCAAACATGGTGGTGAGCAAAGCAACAATTTTACGTTTCTGTCGTCCACAGGCCCAGAGGAAGGATACTTGTGGTCTTCAGGGAGCACTTAGTGAATGAATGTGGCTATATACAGACAGGAAGTGAGAAGGAGATGAAAGAGGACAGAGGATAGAGACACGGGTTCAAGTCCCTGCACAACCATTTCCTGGTTTTGTAGGTACACTCGGCCGACACGACCTGCAAGTGTCTCGGTGAACCCAGTGCTCTCCCTACAGCCTAGTTACCTTGCAGGATTTTTGGAAGCATAATGTAGGAAAGTGACATAGGATATGTGGTTACCTGTTCTGTACACAAGGACAGATGGGCAGACAGAAAGATGATTGATTGATTGATTGATTGATTGATTGATAGACAGACAGATAGATAGATATAGGTTCATATCGATTAACACAAAGCTATTGCTCATAACCTTGAGAGCAATGGTTGAAGCACATAGCAAACTACAAACGAAAAAGAAGAATAAAATCCAGTTTAAAAAGTGCAGTAAGCAGCCATAAGAAGAAAACAAATCCTATCATTGGCAATAACTTGGATGGAGCTAGAGGGTATTATGCTCAGTCAAATAGGCCAGTCGGAGAAATACATGTACCAAATGATTTAACTCATGTGTGGAGTACGATAACAAAGAAAAACTGAAGGAAGAAACAGCAGCATATACACAGTACCCGAGAGTGGACTAAGAGTTACCAAAGAGAAAGGGACTGGGTAGTGTTTGTGGGAAGGGATTGATAAGGGCGGGGAAAAAGAATGGGGGCATTAGGATTAGCAAGAATAATGTGTAGGGTGAAGGGTCATTGGGAGGGCTATACAACACAGAGAAGACAAGTAGTGATTCTAGAGCATCTTACGACACGCTGACGGACAGCGACTGAAACTGGGATTTGGCGAGGACTTGGTGAAGGGGTTAGACTAGTTAACATATTGTTCTGCATGTGATTGTATATTAATGAGAACAAAAAAAATTTCAAAGTGCAGTAAGAGCCTAGCTATCAAATATCAGAATAAAAGTACAGGCTTTCACTGCTCCAATCAAAAGACACAGGGTTAGAAGAACTGATGAAAACTCAAGATCACCTAAGTGCTCCCTTACTGGAGACTCACTTGTGATCCAAGGACACAGACAAACTACAAGCTGAAGGGGCGGGGACAGGTACCCTATACAAGTGAATCTTTGAAACAAAGAAACAAATGGATTCTGTTTGAGACCCCAGAGACAGTCACTAGAAAATAGTCCTACCTAGCCACCGTGAATTCCTTTTGTTTGGTATCAGCAGTGCCCAGGTATGGATTTAGTGGTACTGCAATGTCCTTCTCATTTTTCTCACATCAACAAATGAATTGCTGTAATAATATGCGTCTGGGCTTTTGAAATCACTGGGTTTTATGATATCCACGATTGTAAAGAAGTAATAACCACATAAAGAGGGAAGTTTGGACACTCAACCAAACACGTCTCTCCACAACACACACTTTGCTCCCAAATGCTCCTGTCTAGAAATAGGTGTTCCTTTTTATTTGTCCCTCCTCCTATCAGTGGTGAACATGCCAATGTCCCTCAAACATGGTGGTGAGTAAAGCACCAAGTATACTTTTCTGTCTACAACAGGCCTAGAGGAAGTATAATTGGGGTCTTCAGTGAGGACTTAGTCAATGAATGTGGCTAAATACAGTTAGCAAGCGAGAAGGAGGTTAAGAGGACAGAGGACAGAGATACGGGTTCAAGTCCCTGCACCACCATTTACTGGTTTTGTAAGCACACGCGGCTGATTCGATCTGCAATTGTCTCAGTGAGCCCAGTGCTCTCCCTACGGCCTAGGACCTTGCAATGTGTTTGAAAGCATAATGTAGGGAAGTGACATAGTTGATGTAGTTAACTGTTCTGTACATAAGGATAGATGGACAGACAGAAAGAAGATTGTTTCATAGACAGACAGATAGATAGATGACAGATGATCGATAGATTATACACATGATAGAAGACAGGAAGCTAGATAGATGGATAGATAAATAGAGATGATAGAGAGATAGAAAGAAGGATATATAGAAAGATAGATAGATATACAGACAGACAGAGCGATAGATAGATACAGATACATATCGATTGACACAAAGCTGTTGCTCATAACCAGGAGATGAATGGTGAAATCACATAGCTAAACTACAAACAAAAAGGAAGAATGAAATCCAGTTTACAAAGTGCAGTAAGCAGCCATAAGAAGAAAACAAATCCTACCATTTGCAATGACGTGGATGGAGCTAGACAGTAGTATGTTCAGAAAAATAGGTCAGGCGGAGAAAGACAATATCAAATGATATCACTCATGTGTGGAGTATAACAACAAAGAGAAACTGAAGGAAAAAAACAGCAGGATACTCACAGAACCCGAGAGTTGACTAAAAGTTGCCAAAGGGAAAAGGACTGCACAGCGTGGTTCTGAAGGGAGGGATAAGTGTGGGGAGAAAGATTGGGGGCATTAGGATTACCATGTATATTGCGTGGGGTCGCGCGGGACATGGGGAGTGCTGTACAACACAGAGAAGACTAGTAGAGGTTATATAGCATCTTAGTACTCCATGATTGACAGCGACTGTATCGGTGTCTTTAAAGGGGTACATGCTGAAGGGGTTTAAAGCATCCAACTATGCTGATGGACAGCGACTTTAAGAGGTTTTTGCTGGTGGACTTGGATAAGGGGGAGAATAGTAAACATAATGTTCTTCACGTGATTGTAGATTAATGATAACAAAAAAAATTTTTTAAGTGCAGTAAGGGCACAGCACTGAATCATCAGAATGAAAGTTCAGGCTCTCAGTGCTGCAAACAAAAGACACAGGGTTAAAAGAACGGATGAAAACTCAAGAAACCTACGTGCTTCCTTACAGGAGACTCACTTGAGATCCAAGGACAAAGACAAACTACAAGCTGAAGGTGTGGGGACAAGTACCCTACACGAGTGAAACTGAAAAACAAACAATCAAACAAATGGATTCTGTTTGAGCCCCCAGAGACAGTCAGTAGAAAATAGCACTATCTGGCCACCGTGAATTCTTTTTGTTTGTTTTCAGCAAGGCCCAGCCATAGATATAGTGGTGGAGCAACGTCCTTCTCATTTTCTCTCACCTCAACAACTGGGTTGCTGAAATAATAAGAATCTGGGCCTTTGAAATCTGTGGGTTTTATGATCTTCACGAATGTGAAGATATAACCACCTAAAGAGGGAAGTTTGGACACTCAAATAAATATGTCACTCCACAATACACTCTTAGCTCCCAACTGCTCCTGTCTAGAAATTGGTGTTCCTTTTTATTTGACCCTCCATCCTATCAGTGGTGTTCACATAGATGTCCTTCAAACATGGTGGTGAGCAAAGCAACAATTTTACGTTTCTGTCGTCCACAGGCCCAGAGGAAGGATACTTGTGGTCTTCAGGGAGCACTTAGTGAATGAATGTGGCTATATACAGACAGGAAGTGAGAAGGAGATGAAAGAGGACAGAGGATAGAGACACGGGTTCAAGTCCCTGCACAACCATTTCCTGGTTTTGTAGGTACACTCGGCCGACACGACCTGCAAGTGTCTCGGTGAACCCAGTGCTCTCCCTACAGCCTAGTTAACTTGCAGGATTTTCGGAAGCATAATGTAGGAAAGTGACATAGGATATGTGGTTACCTGTTCTGTACACAAGGACAGATGGGCAGACAGAAAGATGATTGATTGATTGATTGATTGATTGATAGACAGACAGAGAGATAGATATAGGTTCATATCGATTAACACAAAGCTATTGCTCATAACCTTGAGAGCAATGGTTGAAGCACATAGCAAACTACAAACGAAAAAGAAGAATAAAATCCAGTTTAAAAAGTGCAGTAAGCAGCCATAAGAAGAAAACAAATCCTATCATTGGCAATAACTTGGATGGAGCTAGAGGGTATTATGCTCAGTCAAATAGGCCAGTCGGAGAAATACATGTACCAAATGATTTAACTCATGTGTGGAGTACGATAACAAAGAAAAACTGAAGGAAGAAACAGCAGCATATACACAGTACCCGAGAGTGGACTAAGAGTTACCAAAGAGAAAGGGACTGGGTAGTGTTTGTGGGAAGGGATTGATAAGGGCGGGGAAAAAGAATGGGGGCATTAGGATTAGCATGAATAATGTGTAGGGTGAAGGGTCATTGGGAGGGCTATACAACACAGAGAAGACAAGTAGTGATTCTAGAGCATCTTACGACACGCTGACGGACAGCGACTGAAACTGGGATTTGGCGAGGACTTGGTGAAGGGGTTAGACTAGTTAACATATTGTTCTGCATGTGATTGTATATTAATGAGAACAAAAAAAATTTCAAAGTGCAGTAAGAGCTTAGCTATCAAATATCAGAATAAAAGTACAGGCTTTCACTGCTCCAATCAAAAGACACAGGGTTAGAAGAACTGATGAAAACTCAAGATCACCTAAGTGCTCCCTTACTGGAGACTCACTTGTGATCCAAGGACACAGACAAACTACAAGCTGAAGGGGCGGGGACAGGTACCCTATACAAGTGAATCTTTGAAACAAAGAAACAAATGGATTCTGTTTGAGACCCCAGAGACAGTCACTAGAAAATAGTCCTACCTAGCCACCGTGAATTCCTTTTGTTTGGTATCAGCAGTGCCCAGGTATAGATTTAGTGGTACTGCAATGTCCTTCTCATTTTTCTCACATCAACAAATGAATTGCTGTAATAATATGCGTCTGGGCTTTTGAAATCACTGGGTTTTATGATATCCACGATTGTAAAGAAGTAATAACCACATAAAGAGGGAAGTTTGGACACTCAACCAAACACGTCTCTCCACAACACACACTTTGCTCCCAAATGCTCCTGTCTAGAAATAGGTGTTCCTTTTTATTTGTCCCTCCTCCTATCAGTGGTGAACATGCCAATGTCCCTCAAACATGGTGGTGAGTAAAGCACCAAGTATACTTTTCTGTCTACAACAGGCCTAGAGGAAGTATAATTGGGGTCTTCAGTGAGGACTTAGTCAATGAATGTGGCTAAATACAGTTAGCAAGCGAGAAGGAGGTTAAGAGGACAGAGGACAGAGATACGGGTTCAAGTCCCTGCACCACCATTTACTGGTTTTGTAAGCACACGCGGCTGATTCGATCTGCAATTGTCTCAGTGAGCCCAGTGCTCTCCCTACGGCCTAGGACCTTGCAATGTTTTTGAAAGCATAATGTAGGGAAGTGACATAGTTGATGTAGTTAACTGTTCTGTACATAAGGATAGATGGACAGACAGAAAGAAGATTGTTTCATAGACAGACAGATAGATAGATGACAGATGATCGATAGATTATACACATGATAGAAGACAGGAAGCTAGATAGATGGATAGATAAATAGAGATGATAGAGAGATAGAAAGAAGGATATATAGAAAGATAGATAGATATACAGACAGACAGAGCGATAGATAGATACAGATACATATCGATTGACACAAAGCTGTTGCTCATAACCAGGAGATGAATGGTGAAATCACATAGCTAAACTACAAACAAAAAGGAAGAATGAAATCCAGTTTACAAAGTGCAGTAAGCAGCCATAAGAAGAAAACAAATCCTACCATTTGCAATGACGTGGATGGAGCTAGACAGTAGTATGTTCAGAAAAATAGGTCAGGCGGAGAAAGACAATATCAAATGATATCACTCATGTGTGGAGTATAACAACAAAGAGAAACTGAAGGAAAAAAACAGCAGGATACTCACAGAACCCGAGAGTTGACTAAAAGTTGCCAAAGGGAAAAGGACTGCACAGCGTGGTTCTGAAGGGAGGGATAAGTGTGGGGAGAAAGATTGGGGGCATTAGGATTACCATGTATATTGCGTGGGGTCGCGCGGGACATGGGGAGTGCTGTACAACACAGAGAAGACTAGTAGAGGTTATATAGCATCTTAGTACTCCATGATTGACAGCGACTGTATCGGTGTCTTTGAAGGGGTACATGCTGAAGGGGTTTAAAGCATCCAACTATGCTGATGGACAGCGACTTTAAGAGGTTTTTGCTGGTGGACTTGGATAAGGGGGAGAATAGTAAACATAATGTTCTTCACGTGATTGTAGATTAATGATAACAAAAAAAATTTTTTAAGTGCAGTAAGGGCACAGCACTGAATCATCAGAATGAAAGTTCAGGCTCTCAGTGCTGCAAACAAAAGACACAGGGTTAAAAGAACGGATGAAAACTCAAGAAACCTACGTGCTTCCTTACAGGAGACTCACTTGAGATCCAAGGACAAAGACAAACTACAAGCTGAAGGTGTGGGGACAAGTACCCTACACGAGTGAAACTGAAAAACAAACAATCAAACAAATGGATTCTGTTTGAGCCCCCAGAGACAGTCAGTAGAAAATAGCACTATCTGGCCACCGTTAATTCTTTTTGTTTGTTTTCAGCAAGGCCCAGCCATAGATATAGTGGTGGAGCAACGTCCTTCTCATTTTCTCTCACCTCAACAACTGGGTTGCTGAAATAATAAGAATCTGGGCCTTTGAAATCTGTGGGTTTTATGATCTTCACGAATGTGAAGTAATAACCACCTAAAGAGGGAAGTTTGGACACTCAAATAAATATGTCACTCCACAATACACTCTTAGCTCCCAACTGCTCCTGTCTAGAAATTGGTGTTCCTTTTTATTTGACCCTCCATCCTATCAGTGGTGTTCACATAGATGTCCTTCAAACATGGTGGTGAGCAAAGCAACAATTTTACGTTTCTGTCGTCCACAGGCCCAGAGGAAGGATACTTGTGGTCTTCAGGGAGCACTTAGTGAATGAATGTGGCTATATACAGACAGGAAGTGAGAAGGAGATGAAAGAGGACAGAGGATAGAGACACGGGTTCAAGTCCCTGCACAACCATTTCCTGATTTTGTAGGTACACTCGGCCGACACGACCTGCAAGTGTCTCGGTGAACCCAGTGCTCTCCCTACAGCCTAGTTAACTTGCAGGATTTTCGGAAGCATAATGTAGGAAAGTGACATAGGATATGTGGTTACCTGTTCTGTACACAAGGACAGATGGGCAGACAGAAAGATGATTGATTGATTGATTGATTGATTGATAGACAGACAGAGAGATAGATATAGGTTCATATCGATTAACACAAAGCTATTGCTCATAACCTTGAGAGCAATGGTTGAAGCACATAGCAAACTACAAACGAAAAAGAAGAATAAAATCCAGTTTAAAAAGTGCAGTAAGCAGCCATAAGAAGAAAACAAATCCTATCATTGGCAATAACTTGGATGGAGCTAGAGGGTATTATGCTCAGTCAAATAGGCCAGTCGGAGAAATACATGTACCAAATGATTTAACTCATGTGTGGAGTACGATAACAAAGAAAAACTGAAGGAAGAAACAGCAGCATATACACAGTACCCGAGAGTGGACTAAGAGTTACCAAAGAGAAAGGGACTGGGTAGTGTTTGTGGGAAGGGATTGATAAGGGCGGGGAAAAAGAATGGGGGCATTAGGATTAGCATGAATAATGTGTAGGGTGAAGGGTCATTGGGAGGGCTATACAACACAGAGAAGACAAGTAGTGATTCTAGAGCATCTTACGACACGCTGACGGACAGCGACTGAAACTGGGATTTGGCGAGGACTTGGTGAAGGGGTTAGACTAGTTAACATATTGTTCTGCATGTGATTGTATATTAATGAGAACAAAAAAAATTTCAAAGTGCAGTAAGAGCTTAGCTATCAAATATCAGAATAAAAGTACAGGCTTTCACTGCTCCAATCAAAAGACACAGGGTTAGAAGAACTGATGAAAACTCAAGATCACCTAAGTGCTCCCTTACTGGAGACTCACTTGTGATCCAAGGACACAGACAAACTACAAGCTGAAGGGGCGGGGACAGGTACCCTATACAAGTGAATCTTTGAAACAAAGAAACAAATGGATTCTGTTTGAGACCCCAGAGACAGTCACTAGAAAATAGTCCTACCTAGCCACCGTGAATTCCTTTTGTTTGGTATCAGCAGTGCCCAGGTATAGATTTAGTGGTACTGCAATGTCCTTCTCATTTTTCTCACATCAACAAATGAATTGCTGTAATAATATGCGTCTGGGCTTTTGAAATCACTGGGTTTTATGATATCCACGATTGTAAAGAAGTAATAACCACATAAAGAGGGAAGTTTGGACACTCAACCAAACACGTCTCTCCACAACACACACTTTGCTCCCAAATGCTCCTGTCTAGAAATAGGTGTTCCTTTTTATTTGTCCCTCCTCCTATCAGTGGTGAACATGCCAATGTCCCTCAAACATGGTGGTGAGTAAAGCACCAAGTATACTTTTCTGTCTACAACAGGCCTAGAGGAAGTATAATTGGGGTCTTCAGTGAGGACTTAGTCAATGAATGTGGCTAAATACAGTTAGCAAGCGAGAAGGAGGTTAAGAGGACAGAGGACAGAGATACGGGTTCAAGTCCCTGCACCACCATTTACTGGTTTTGTAAGCACACGCGGCTGATTCGATCTGCAATTGTCTCAGTGAGCCCAGTGCTCTCCCTACGGCCTAGGACCTTGCAATGTTTTTGAAAGCATAATGTAGGGAAGTGACATAGTTGATGTAGTTAACTGTTCTGTACATAAGGATAGATGGACAGACAGAAAGAAGATTGTTTCATAGACAGACAGATAGATAGATGACAGATGATCGATAGATTATACACATGATAGAAGACAGGAAGCTAGATAGATGGATAGATAAATAGAGATGATAGAGAGATAGAAAGAAGGATATATAGAAAGATAGATAGATATACAGACAGACAGAGCGATAGATAGATACAGATACATATCGATTGACACAAAGCTGTTGCTCATAACCAGGAGATGAATGGTGAAATCACATAGCTAAACTACAAACAAAAAGGAAGAATGAAATCCAGTTTACAAAGTGCAGTAAGCAGCCATAAGAAGAAAACAAATCCTACCATTTGCAATGACGTGGATGGAGCTAGACAGTAGTATGTTCAGAAAAATAGGTCAGGCGGAGAAAGACAATATCAAATGATATCACTCATGTGTGGAGTATAACAACAAAGAGAAACTGAAGGAAAAAAACAGCAGGATACTCACAGAACCCGAGAGTTGACTAAAAGTTGCCAAAGGGAAAAGGACTGCACAGCGTGGTTCTGAAGGGAGGGATAAGTGTGGGGAGAAAGATTGGGGGCATTAGGATTACCATGTATATTGCGTGGGGTCGCGCGGGACATGGGGAGT